>NC_092859.1:64687288-64782365 GCF_032062135.1 Pyxicephalus adspersus
TGAGATGACATATTTATGAAGTGCTGACTAGTATATATACAGCTTGATCTCAATTAGTTTGCAGTGTTGCAAAGCAAACCAAAAAGTATAAAAACAGTGCAACAAATGTACCAATAACAGTAAATGTAACAGTAAATGTACCTTAACAGATCCTCCTTAATCGCGCAGCTGAAATCAAATGAAGCATTAAAGATTCTAATTGACCTGTAAAGGACTGTAAATAAGCACAGAACAGAGAGCAGGTGTGGGGTAATTAATTGCTATGATCTCACCATTGAGCTTAACAGATCCTCCTTAATCGCGCAGCTGAAATCTAATCGCCTTAATTGGTGGATGCGCGACCCCTATTGCCCATTTTGTTATGAAGGCAAGCATCCGGCTTGGCAGTGAGATGCGACTGAACGAGCGCATATGACTCCAGCCCGCGGTAAACCGGCTCGATATAACGGTGCGAAAGTACGCGCGACCAGCGAGCGTGGATTTCATTGATAAATTAGGCCCACTGTTTTTACCATCCCAATATAAAATCCCTCCCAATTCGGATCTGGTGACAATTGATGTGGAATCCTTATATAGTAGTATTCCCCATGACAAGGGTATCTTTGTTATTCCTAAATGCCTCAAGGAACATTATCCCTATAATGGCCCCTTCAGTGAGTTCATCATTACTTTGCTACAGTACATCTTGACAAGGAACATATTCACGTTCAATATTACGTACTATTTGCCAAAACAGGGTGTCGCAATGGGCATGAAATGTGTGCCAACATATGCCAACATTTATCTAGGAGAATGGGAGGATCAACTTCTCTCCAACCCTTCTCTCCAACCACAAATATCTTCCCCATTATAAGTTATAGAGAATATATATTGATGATATTCTTCTCATTTGGACTGGCCCTGATTTTCTCTTTAATTAATTTTTTTGTGGGTTACAAACAAATGCATATAATTTATCATTTTTTATGTTATATAACAAAACCAAAGTACCATTTCTAGACACCTACCTATACATCTCAGACGAACACACTATCAATACCACCCTTTATAAAAAGGAAACGGCGGGGAACACAATTCTACACTCTTGTAGTGCCCACCAAGAACCTTTGAAAAGAAGTATTCCCTCAAGTCAATACATTAGACTCAGACGTAACTGCACAACAGATGCAGATTTTGAATCAGAAGCTAAGGGACTACAAAATAGATTACTAGCTAGAGGCTACAGTAGAACTCTCCTAAAGAAGGCATACCGCAAAGCGAAAAATCAAGATTGCTTATCCCTTTTAACTCAAACAAAATCATTGACGCCTGACACACAAGTCAGGATGATGACTAGGTCAACACAAAGACATTTTCAATATTTTGAGAAAACACTGGCATATTTTAATGTCAGATTCAAAAACGTCCAAATTCCTTCAACCATATCCATCTATGATGTTTAGAAAATTGGCTTCACTAAAAGATAGTTTGGTATTTAGCCACTATGCCCCGCAACAACAAACCTTACCACAACCATTACCATCAGGTATCTTTAAATGTGGTAAATGCTCCCAGTGTTCTTGGCTAAAAGAACAACGAGTAGTGAAATTACCAAACGACACCATACACCTGGTTAAAAGACATATTAATTGCTCTACAATAAGTGTAATATATATGATCACCTGTATTTGCAAAAGATTCTATATAGGCAAAACCAAGAGAGCACTACGAAAACGGATCTATGAACATGTGTACTCTATTGAAACTGATGACTTTTTAGGGTCTCATTGTCCCCTGGAGAAGCCCACTAGGGTGAAACGCGTCGGGTGGTACTGTAACTATATAGTATATATTTTGACCTGACCTGACCTGAACATATACTTGAACACTATTGCTAGATAATTCTGCCTAAAATTGTGAGAATTACATGTTTTTTTAAATGTGTGTATTTTCCAAGTTTGTACTATTTGAATTATTTTATTAAGCCCAATAAAAGACTTTATTAGATTTTTTTTATAATAAGGTTGCCACAAAGAGCTGCTACATTCTTTATCTTCTTTTTTGATTCAGGCACCAAGAATGCCTTGAATCTCAATATAGTGCCTTTACTCTTGTATTTAATATAAAATGCAGTAGTTTGTACTATTTTGTCATTTTTATTATAATTTGCACCTAAAAATAAATGTTTATATAACTACATGAGAACAGTAACTTTTACTTTATAGAGTGACTTCATCTGAAATTTCAGTGAGACTTAGTCTACCTGGAAAAAGGTAACTACTGCATAGCTGTCTTTTAGCTAACCTATAATGCCCTGGAAATCATTTGGCCTGCATTTAATGTTTACTGGAAAGTAAATACAAATACCCTCGATTAGGAAAAGAGAACGTACCCAAACACAATCTTGTTTGGAAATGGAATATTCTAGAGCAGTTCAATTGCATAAACTAGTTCCTACTGTAGCGACAGGCATTGCCCTGCGTAAAATCCGCACAGAATTGAATTTGTGTTTGACCCAGAAAGCTGAATGTCGCTTGCAATGGACTAAGCACAAGTTCTATCAGTGTAGTAACAAACCAGGTACTTTATTAGCTAGACGATTACGAATTCTCACATCTAAAAAGTTATTTTTAGCTCTTCTTACCTTGGATTATCAAAAGGCGGAGGAATTTTTTTCAAATATACAACTACCTGGTCTGCGACAGATTTAGATGCAGAAAGAGGTTACAGAAACGGAGAAAACTGAGAAAATGGCTATTAAATCTATGGCTTCTGGTAAGCATCCAGGGCCAGATGGCTTTTCCCTTTTGTTCTATAAAAACTTATTGATTTAGTCACACCCCATCTTTGTTCTCTTTTTATTTGTTTAAAGTAGGGCACTAGTTTTCTAGTCATTAAAAAGTTTTAGAGTCATTAAAAGCATCTATTGCGATGATACCTAAACCTTCGTTAGAACCACATTGATGGGTTAATTTTAATCCAATCTCACTCTTGAACGTGGACGTGAAAATTTTAGCCAAAATTTTGGTTGATAGACTTAATCAGTTTTTAGGCAAATTATTTCATAGTTACCAAGTGGGCTTTGTTCCCAGACGCCAGGCAGGAGATAATGTACGCAGAGCAATACAGACATTGCATTTGGTTCACTCTAAAAATATTCAATGTATGTTCCTGTCCTTGGATGTACGCAAAGCGTTTGATTCGCTATCCTGGCAATATATGTTCTACGCACTCAAAAAATGGGGGTTTAGTGAGAATTTTTTACATTGGCTGTCAGCACTATATGCTTCCACTTCAGCGATAGTTCGATATATGGGTTTTTTTAATCAGCCCCGTTTTCTACGGTATTTCAAGAGGCACAAGACAGGGTTGTCCCCTTTCACCCATCCTTTTTTTTTGGTGTTGAAGCCTTTGACAATTGCCATACGAGCCTGCCCTGATATTACAGGGGTTACATTTTTGGGGTTAGAGCAAAAGATTGTTTTTTGCTGATGATATATTATTACCCCTCACATCACCAATTGCAACATTGCCTAGTTTACGTTCCCTACTATTGTCCTTTGCCATACTTTCAGTGTCACAGTCACATGTCACAGAGAGTAGAAACCCTATGCCATAATTTTGCTTTCCAGTGGCAAGATACAATTCCATATCTAGGTATTAAACTTACATCTAGCTTGTCATCTATTTATCAAGTCAATTATCCACCGTTTTTAAGAAAAATGGCAAGGTTTACAACTCTCATGGTTGGGTAACATGATATTAAATGATGTACCTTCTGAAATTACTTTATTTGTTTTGCACGCTTTCTATTCCGGTTCCTTTACAAATCTGAACAACGGAAGGACCTCAATTTTATTTGGCACCCTATTAGGCCTCGTATCTCTAAACACGTATTATATCACACCAAACTATCAGGTGGCCTTTCAGTAGGAAGTTTTTATAGGTATTTTCAGGGCAGCACAATTAGTCCCCCTGATGGCTTTACATCGCTCTGAGGAAATCCCTATATGGGCTCAAATTTATGCGAATGTGTTGCCCACTATAAAGTTATGGAAAGGCATGGTAAGGTCGGCCAAACAAACAGACAGAGGGAATATTTTGCAATAAAAACAAACTTATGGTTACAGGTTCTGAGGTATTGGATGTTACAAACAAGGTGAATGCAATAGGGAAATGTAAAATACAAAGCGGATAACAGTTTCCAACAATGGACACTAGGTGGGGTCTAAGGTTTGCCTGAAACACTTTGCAAACTGCACTCAGTTCAAATACAAATGTCACTTATTTATGTATATAGTTTTAGAAGTCTGCAAGCTCCTCATGATGTGTCTCTCACAATTGGATGCACACAGTGGATTGCACAAACGCTCGCACAGTGAGTAATCGGCCACCCCACTGGAACTTTAGGACAGTGACAGCTGACAGAATACACCTGATCACAGTAGTCTTTCAGGAACAATTTGTGGTTATGCGGCCCACGGCTGCCCGAACGCTGAATAAACTGAAGGGGACCACACAATCTGGCTGTAGCTCACATGCTCAGCTACTGCTGCCTCATCAGATCGGGTCACACTGGCCTCCTCCCCCCTGTACTCCTCAGCATTTATCACTTCTGGGCTTGTCCAACATCCCTGAGAGCATCCTGGGGTGCTAGCCACCCCACTACAATTACATAACATATTGTGGACACCAGCTACTAGTAGACCATTAATAGTTGACCCTACACTGTTATATGCCTTAGGTCTTAGGGACACATTAAAAATTTCCGCAGGATTCTATTCCAATCATACACCCTTAGCAGGGATTATAAACTGTCCTACTTTTGAACCCGCCTATACTAACCTTAAAGCTTTTAGTTGGTGGGTGTCCAATCGAATACGATATGTTTATGAATTATTTTCTTCTACAGGTATTAAACCATTTTCCTATTTGCAGGAATTGCAGGGAATTGTTCCGTTACATGCAGATTAGTCATTATTTGAAATCCTTGTTAAAAAACTATGTAAGGTCTCCTTTGCAAATGACATCTTTTGAATCTTGTTGCTTATGTAATCCTTATTCATCGGGCCTAGTGTCCTTTATCAATGGGAGACTGATTCATATGAATACTTGTCACCCTTATTATATGCTTAAATGGGAGGAAGACCTAAATTTGGTAATAGATTCCAAGAGCTGGGATGCTATTTGGCAGGCAATTGCTAAATGTTCAACACATATTACTGTTCAAGAAAATGCTTATAAAACATTATTCCAATGGTATTTAACGCCTAACACAACAGCAAAGAATAATCCTAATGGAACATCCCAATGTTTTAGAGGTTGTAGAGCTATTGGTACTTATCGCCATATTAGTGGGATTGCCCAAGGGTTCATAGACTTTGGATTGGGGTTTATAACCACATTAAATCCGTTTTAAATATACCTATAAGTCAAAATCCATGGGAAGCATTATTGCAAATGCCAAATTTATCTTGGAGGAAGCAACAACATAAACTTATTACATTTTTATTTGAAGCCACTCGTCAAACTATAGCGGCTGCTTGGAAAAAGCCTACTCTTTCTTTTTTTTGCGGTCATATCTCAGATTGCTGACACCATGGTATTAGAAAAGAGGAGTGCCATAGTTAATGATATACTACCTAAATTGTATAAAATATGGTCCCCTTGGTTGGATCATCATGACGCTCCTGATCTAGATCGAAGGTTATTACAATTATTTATTATTGTATGTATTATTGTATTATTATTATTTTATAACCTATGTAATTTACATTCCATTCTGACCGTTGATTTTTTATATTTTCACCCATATAAGTGTTTTGTTCTTTCTTTGTCTTGTTGTTTTTTGTATTTGATGCATCAATATTTGAGAGGGATGTTGGTTTTTTTTTATTTATTATCCACCTGAAATTTTTTTTTTACCATATGGGCAGATATTTTTAAAGGAATTTTTTTTTACCTTACTCAATTTCACAATAACGGCTGTTGTATTTAAAGGGGCGCTTTTTAAGTCTTTTTATTTTACATTTAAAGACCTTTTTTTTCTCTCACTTCAAATCACCATTTTATTTTTATTTTTTAATTGGAAATTTACTTTCACCACAGGGGCAGATGTATTTAAAAGGAAAAGTTCTTTTTTTTAGATTTATCATTCACTCGTAAATTATTTTTATGAAAAAAAAAAGGTTGGCGGATTTAAAACTAACACTTTTTTTTTCCTCTTACTTCAATTTACCATTTTATTTTTTCAATTGGAAATTTACTTTCACTACAGGGGCAGATGTATTTAAAAGGGAAAGTTCTCTTTTTAGGTTTATCTTTCACTGGTAAATCATTTTTATAATAAAAAGGTTAATGGATTTAAAACTAACATCCCCCCCCCCCCCCCCTCTTCTTATACTTTATGCAGTTTATCACTATAGAGAATGTTAGAACAGATGGTGTATCCCTATGAAAAATAAATATAATGGTGTAACCTTTAGATATGATGTAATTCTCAATAGAATTAAATATCAAAGACCTTCACACTGCGATGAACTAAATGTAATTAGTTATTGTATAGTATTTTTGGTTTTGCTTTTTTCTTTTGTATTAAGGAGGGAAATAATTATTTGTTAATGTTCGTTTAAAAATTATAATTTAATAAAGATATTGAAAATAAAAAATGCAATATTAAAATAACACTTCACCATTACATTGTATTTAACTCCAGACACATTGGGGACTCTCAGAAGGTATTCTCAATGGGACTAGTCCAGAAGGTATTCTCAATGGGTTTTGCGGATACCCAGTCCGCTTCCTTGTATTTCGTTGTAGCTCTCCCCTTTCTACATGCAAAATTTTATAACCGCGATGTCTGCATGCCAGAAGGCAACAGGATGGAACGGGGAATCAAAACCAATGTGTCACGGATCTGCAAGGCAGGACGGTAGACTTTCTGTGTCACCAGCTCAGTTGGCGTGCACAGGGCGCAGAGTCTAAGCAGCTGCTCGGTCTTCACCAGAGCCTCTTGAGGTGAGGGTGTTGCACTGCAGGAAACTGCCAGGTTGCGGCCCCCTTGCACCCAGATGCAGGTAACTGCTGACAGGCAGGAACAAGGTGTGGTACCAGAACTAGGGACAAAGACTAGTCAGACAAGCCAGAGGTTGGGGCAGGCAGCAATCAGGAGTAGTCGAGGTTAAACAGAGGTCGATACACAAATATTCAGGAACAACAGAATCAAACAACAGGGACCTGGAAGCAGAGCCAATGGAACTCCTTATTCAGGCAACTTCCTGTTGCCAGTCACTTCCTTTTATAGGGAGGGTCAGGTGATGGATGGAAGCCATGTGACCTGCTGGCACCTTTCCCTACCACCAGAGGGAGTGCTGGAGACGAGAGGTAGATGATGATCACATCTCCACCAGCAGGGGGATTGCTTCTGCGGAACACTCTAGTCTTCTGAGGTAAGGGAGCAGCTGAATGGGAGTCACAGGAAGAGATCCGGACCAGGAAGTCAGCCGATGAGAAGATCCCTGAGCAGAGTTGGTACAGGCAGCAGGGGAGTGCAATGTGGGTGACACTGAAGGAGTTACAGATCCCCTGGTCCTGCAGTACCTCCCCCCATTTAGGGCCCCTTAAAGCCCGGTCCCCCCTGGGTTTGTTGGGGAATTTTAGATGAAAGCTCTTGACGAGAAAAGGAGCATGAAGATCATTTAGAGGGACCCAGGAACGTTCCTCAGGGCTGTAGCCCTTCCAAAGGACTAGGTGTTGTAAAGAACCCTGGATGAGCCTGGAGTCTAGGATCTGCTCAATCTCGTACTCTTCTTCCGAGGCAGCAGAAACGGAAAGAAGAAGGAAGCCTGGGGTAAGGTCCAGAGACAATGAAGAAGGGGCTCCTACTTGTGGGTTTGTTGTAGCGGTTGTTGTGGGCCAGTTCAGCCCAAGACAGAAGGTCAGACCAATTGTCTTGCTGGGTGCTGACATATATGCAGAAATTTTACTCTAGGGACTGATTTATTCGCTTTGTTTCCCCATTGGACTGAGGATGGTAGGCAGACGAAAAGTCCAATTTGATCTCCAATAATCGATAGAGGGCTCTCCAGAAGCGGGATGTGAATTGGACTCCCCCATCTGACACAATGTAAGATGGCAATCCGTGCTGACGAATGACTTCTTTAAGAAAGATCTTTGCCAAGATGGGAGCAGAGGGAAGACCAGGTAGAGGGATAAAATAGCCTATTTTAGAGAACCTATCCACCACTACCCAAATTGTGTTAAACCCATTAGAGGATGCAAGATCCGTTATGAAGTCCATAGAGATATGAGTCCACAGTTGCTCAGGAATTGGGAGTGGCTGCGACTGCGAGGCACCTTGTGCCAGGCACACTCGGAGCAAGCAGTCACAAACTCACTCAGATTTGGCCACCAGTACTTGCGGCTCATTAGCTCCAAGGTTTTGTTTTGGCCATGGTGACACGCAAACCTGGAGGCATGTCCCCATTGAAGGATCAAAGGGCGCTGGCCTTTTCAAAGGAACAGGACAGGGCATCCACTTTCACATTTTTTGAGTCTGGGAGATAGGTGAGCAAAAAAACTAATCTGGAGAAGAAGAGTCCCAATTGGGCTTGGCAGGGGCACAAATGTTGAGCAGTCTGTAAATACTGCAGATTTTTGTGATCTCTGTAAATGGTCACTGGGTGCCGAGTGCCTTTCAGCAAGTGGCACCATTCCTCTAGGGCAAGCTTAACTGCGAGTAACTCACGGTCTCCAATGGAGTACTTCTTCTTAGCGAGAGAGAACTTCTTCGAGAAGAAACCGCAGGATCTGCAGAAACCTGAAGCAATCTTCTGTGATATGACTGCACCAACTCCGACAAAAGAAGCGTCCTCTTCCAAATAAAAAGGCTGATAAGTTTCAGGGTGAACCAAAGCAGGAACTGATGCAAAGGCCTTCTTCAGTGATTGAAAGGCCTGGAGTGCTTCCGGTGACCAGACCTTACAATTGCTCCCTTTCTTGGTCATAGAAGTAATTGGGGCAATTAATGTAGAAAAGTTTTAATGAATTGATGATAATATTTTGCAAAGCCAAGAAACCTCTGAATTGGTTTTAGCCCTAGTGGTTGTGGCCACTCAAGCACAGCTGAAAGTTTATCTGGATCCATACATAAATTCTCTGCTCTCTGAGACGATGTTGCCTCTCTGAGACAATGTCACCTAAAAATGGGACCTCAAAAAGCTCAAACTGGCATTTCTCCAACTTGGCATAAAGTCTATTTTCCCAAAGCCGTTGCAGGACATGGTCACGGTGAGTAGGCAGATCCTTGGAGTAGACCAGGATGTCATCCAGATAAACGATCACACAGATATAGAGGAGATCACGGAAAATATTGTTTACAAAATCCGAAAAACTGCTGGTGCATTACAGAGCCCGAATGGCATTACCAAATATTCGTAATGACCATGCCAGGTGTTGAAGGCAGTCTTCCATTAGTCTTCTTCATGAATGCGGATCCGATTGTAGGCACCACACAAGTCCAACTTGCCTATTGAAGTCGGTCAAAGAGTTCAGAAATAAGGGGCAGCAGATACTTGTTCTTGATAGTAATCTTTTTTAAACCTTAATAGATGCAGGGATGTAGGGAACCATCCTTCTTTTGCACAAAAAAGAAGCCAGCACCTGCTGGGGATGGCGATTTGCGAATAAAGCCCCCCTCCAAATTCTCCCGAATATTTTTGGACATGGCAACCTTTTCAGGGATGGAAAGTGGGTACACTCTACCCCGAGGAGGAGAAAAGCCAGGGACCAGATCAATGGCGCAATCATAAGGAGGGTGCAGTGGTAGCGTCTCAGCCTGTTTTTTGCTTAAAACGTCTGTAAATCCCCAGTAGGTTTGTGGTAAGCCAGGCAGCAGGGAAGCAGGAGAAGAGCATATTTGTTGGACAGGAAGTAGCCTAGGAAGACACTTCTGGAAGCAGATGGCACTCCAAGAAATTATGCCTCCTGAACTCCATTCAATAACTGGAGCCTGTTTGCGGAGCCAGGGCATCCCGAGCAGACTAGGATAAACTACTCTGGGGATGACAAGAAAGGAGATGGTTTCAGTGTGTAAAGCCCCGAGCTTCATAGTAAGTGGCACAGTGGCATCCTGCCTTGCAGAATCGTGACAGTTTATTCAGGCAACTTCCTTTTGTCTCCAGCACTCCCTCTGGTGGTAGGGAAAGGTGCCAGCAGGTAACATGGCTTCCATCCATCACCAGACCCTCCCCATATAAGGAAGTGACTGGCAACAGGAAGTTGCCTGAACAAACTGTCATGGTTCTGCAAGGCAGGACTGTAGACTCTCTGTGTCACCGGCTCAGTTGGCAGAGACGTGCACAGGGAGCAGAGTCTAAGCAGCTGCCCGGTCTTCATGAGAGCCTCTAGAGGTGAGGGTGTTGCACTGCAGGCAACTGCCAGGTCGTGGCCCCCTTGCACGCAGAGGAAGGTGACTGCTGACAGGCAGGAACAAGGCGTGGTACCAGAACCAAGGACAAAGAGTAGTCAGACAAGCCAGAGGTCAGGGCAGGCAATGATCAGGAGTAGTTAAGGTCAAGCTGAGGTTGATAAATAATCGGGAACAACAGGATGAAACAACAGGGACCTGGAAGCAGAGCCAAGGGAACTCCTTATTCAGGCAATTTCTTGCTGCCAGTGACGGCCTTATATAGGGAGGGTCAGGTGATAGATGGAAGCCATGTGACCTGCCGGCACCTTTCCCTACCACCAGAGAGAGTGCTGGAGACGAGAGATAAATGATGATCACATCTCCACCAGCAGGGGGAGCGCTTCTGCGGAACACTCTAGTCCTCTGAGGTAAGGGAACACCTTACTGGGAGTCACATGATCCGGACCAGGAAGTGAGCCGAAGAGAAGGTCCCTGAGCAGAGTTGGTACAGGCAGCAGGGGAGTGCAAGGTGTGTGACACTAAAGGGGTTACGGATCCCCTGGTCCTGCGGGGATCTGTGACACAATGCAATTCTTATTCTGCAGCCATAATCATTATTTTATTGTTGCAATCCCAATTTTCAATATTGCCAGCTTTTAATAGGCTTCAAAGCCAGTTAAAGCACTTCAGTGCCAATGCTCATGGCTGCTAGTCTGTATACATCTCATGTCCAACTTGCATCCTTTACCTTTGTAATAATGCAATCAAAATGTCTCTGGGGACATATGTATACACAGTATTTCAATATTTATTATATTATTACATAAGCATAGCTTTTTTAATGGTATCTTAGGAAACAAATGGCAGTGGTACAGGGGAATGTAAATCTAATTAATTTAAGCACTTTCAGTGGGATTGTACATCGAAAGGGGCAACAAAAGGCATGGTGTTTATAGGCAAACACTCTGTAACATTTCAACCAATTTTCCTTGCTCACAGCTCTAATGACTTACAGGTTACCATAGAAAATTGTAAGGTCCTGGAGGGCTAGTCAATCATGTAGTTAAGTCGCTGTTTCCAAAACAATTTTATATTGTGCTGTTCTGTGCAATACATATTTTCTAAAATGCTAGAAAATAGAGAGAAGGAATTGTCTGTGTTTTCTGCTACATTTCACATTGCATAAGTCAGTGCAAGCAAAGATAGAACAAAATTATGTACATGAAAAATTTCTTACTGCAACTACAATCTGTGACTTGGTGTACTTAGTTACAGGTCATCAGTATTTTTACTGGCATGAAAAATGTGTGGATATTTAATAAAAGTTACAAAAAGGCAAATAACGTATGAACGCTGATATCGCTGAGATTTAACATAGCTATGAGCACAATTGGTAAAACTTTTGCTATTTGACAAAATACCAACCAACTACAAAATCCTGAGAATCCCAGGTTTTGAAATTATGTTCCATGAAATCATAGTGTTTTTGTACTGCAATAATGAACTGCATTAATGTACTGCATAAACTCCAATAAAAAATGAAAAGAAAGACAGGAAAAACTGGGGTTTCAGTTTGGAAGTACAAATATATTAAATGTCAAAAGTTACAAATACGTGTAATGGACCAATTTGGTCATGTAAACATATCATGGGGTCTGAGACCATTAACTATACATAGAGTTGCCTATGGTCATATGGCCAGAGTGATAATGTCTTGTGTCCTAACAAATTTCGCCAAAGGGCTTCTTCAGGGGTAGGTTATTATTATTATTATTATTATTATTATTATTAATAAACAGGATTTATATAGCGCCAACATATTACGCAGCGCTGTACAATAAATTTATTATTATTATTATTATTATTATTAATAAACAGGATTTATATAGCGCCAACATATTACGCAGCGCTGTACAATAAATAGGGATTGCAAATGACAGACTAATACAGACAGTGATACAGGAGGAGAGGACCCTGCCCCGAAGAGCTTACAGGTTGAGAACGCTGGAGCACTGTACATGAAATTTAATTAAATCAAAAAAGATATTTCAGCAAGATTGAACCACAAAGGGGTTCAAATAATGAATACTAATTATTAGGTGGTTTATGTAGCATGTGATACATAATATGTATTTTTAATCAATAAGGTTGTACACAACAAGCATGTACAATGAAATATAGTAATCAGAAAAAAAGCTGAGATGCAAATGTAATGTGTTTCAGGTGGATGTTCAGTGAATGTAATAATATGGATAATATGAGTAGTGATGTTAATGAGAGATTGTATGTACTTGTGTGTGTCCAATATGATATAATCAAATATGCAGACTCACTATAAGTTAAGGGAACCTCCGTAAAACATGAAAGGAGCTCCACAAGTATTTTAAGTAAAGTTGTTTTAACAGGTATATTCCATTGTTCTCACCATCAGAAAACCCTCCCTGAAAAATGTAAATAAATGTAAAATAAATGTAAAAATGTAATGCAGCTGTTGCTAACAGTACATGTATATAGTTGGTTGCAATGGAAATGAAGGACATCCACAGCACTAAGATGCAGCAAAATAATTTTAAATACTGAAAATTAAAAAAAAATGTATTTAGGATCATACTAAGAGGTTAATTTAAAGTAGAGTGGTGATATCCAGAAAGTAGGGATTCCAGAAACCATATGAGCACTAAGCACACTGCTGTTTCTTTATAAAGGTGAATTTTTTTTCTCTCTGTCTCCATGAAATGATATGGATAATTTCCGCTGTGAATCGTGGCTGGGAGTGAATCATTTGCTCCCAGGATGCACAGCAAGGCCCAGCAGCCAATCAGAAGAGATCTGAGAAGAGGCATATATACAGGGAAGGAGGGAGGGGTTAGTCACTTCATCTTGTGTTCTGTGTGAAGGATAGAAGCAAGGAGGGATGTGGATTGTGACAGGGACAGTTTAGAAGCCTTCTGTATATATACAGTTTTTGATGTTACCTGATCCTATTTACCAAAGAAATTTGGTTTTCGTTTGGTACAGAAAAATTTCTGTCCCACTATAAAAAAATACAGATATTTCAGTGTTTGATACCTCTTGCTATTTACCAAAGAAATATTAAAGAAACACAAAAGAGGAGGGTTTTTGAAGCAAACATGAAGATATATTGAAAATTATTTCAAGTGATACAAACAATGTCAATAGTTGATTTCATAAACCGAATGACTGGACAATATATCAGTCAGTCTGTAACTTGGTCCTATGGGGGTACTAGACATGAGACCTCTAACCGGAATATATAACATATAACAAAAATAAATCGTGTCGCATATGTATGTCGATGACCCGAAGTGTTTCGCCCGCCTTGGGCTTCTTCAGGGGTATTGAACATATAGCGTAATAATTACACCTATTAATTTTTACCCTATACCAAGGGCCTACGCACAATAGCTACCTTCTTGCACAACAGTGACCCTTCACTTCATCTATACAACCAATTAATTCTATCCATGCTAGAATACATTCTTACCCACAATACTTTCGTTTTCAATAATGTTACTTACAAACCCAGGGAGTCGCGATGGGGACGAAATGTGCCCCATCCTACGTCAATTTATACCTTGGTGACCGGGAAAACTACCTCTTTTCTACCACAGATTTTGTTACCCTCCTCCCACATATCAAACTTTGGAACCGTTATATCGACGATATACTTTTCATCCGGACAAGCCCACAGGACCTTGTCAATCAAGTATATGATTGCATTCAAACAAACGAATACAACCTCAAATTTACCTTTTGTTCCCATCCCACAAGCATTGCATTCCTGGATATCTACATCAACATCTCCCAAGATGGCTCCATAATCACCACCTTAGTCAGGAAAGAGACAGCAGGCAACACTATATTACATGCCAAAAGCTCACATCCCAAATGTTTAGTTAACAGTATTCCATACAGTCAAATGCTCAGAATTAAACGTAATTGCACCTCTGAACAAGACTTCAAAACTGAAGCAAGAGCATTAACACATAGACTGCTAGCAAGAGGCTACAACAAAAAACATCTCAAAAAGACCTTCAAAAAAGTCTCATTGCTTTCCCGAGATAATCTGATTTACAAAATACCCCCACCTCCTCGAAAACCTAACATTCCAATTATTACACGATGTAATCAACACCATGAAACATTCACAAACTCATATCCAAACATTGGAAAATCCTTACATCTGATCCCAACATCATGACCCATCTAGACAAGAAACCTACGATCACCTACAGAAAGATAGGTTCCATCAAAGATTCTTTTGTTCATAGTCACTACAACCCTCAACCCAACATAAAAGAAGACCCCAGACCCCGTGGTACCTACCCATGTGGAGAATGTGGGCAATGTAATTGGGTTCTATGAAATTCAGAACTTAAACTCCTCAATGGTTTTAGGCACAAGCTCAAACATCATGTGAACTGCCAGTCACTAGGCATTATTTATTTGATAGTTTACTCCTGCAGTTGCTTTTTTGTAGGAAAAACAAAAAGACCCTTTAAAAAACATATCTAGGAGCATGTTTACTCGATCTGCAATGGCAAAATGGTGACACTCATCAGCTACCACGCTGGAACTAAACACAAATTTGACACCAACTGCATTAAATTTGCAGCTTTGGAACAAAAAACTGCAAACATTCAGGGGGGGATTTTGACAATGCTCTCCTTAAATGTGAAACCAAATAGATTTTCACATTGAAAGCCAACCATTTTCCAGGTCTGAACAAAATATTCAGCTTCAAACCCTTCCTATCTACCTTATCAAATGGTTTAACCACCTGGGCGGTTAGCCTGACCTTGGTTCGGGGTAAGTAAACTTGCTACTATTAGGGGTAGCCGGGGTAGCTAAAATTATAAACATGCGTTACAGTGCAATCTGATTGTCATACAACATTGTATGACAATTGGATTACAACTGAAAAAAAATACTTACCCTGTCCCCGCAGCTCCTCCGGAGTCGTCTTCTGTCTTCTTTCTTCATCCGGCATGTGCAGTGACGATGTCAGGGCGGGCGGGAGGCGGGCCGGGAAAGTCAAATCACTTTGCATTGAACGCAATGCAAAAAAGCTGTATTGAGTCCAATACAAAGAAATCTTTATATAATATATATTTAATTGTATTTTATATATATATATATATATATATATATATTATATAAGCTACTATACAGTTACATTATACAATTATAACATTATTAACACTACACTATTTTTTTTTTTTAAGATTTTTAAAAAAATTTTTTTAATGTTTTATAAAAAAAAATTTTATTATTAAATTTATAAAATTTTGGACATATTTCGGTAAATTATGCAGTATTACGGTGAATTATAAGTAATTATTGAGTAATTCGGTGAATTATAGCCTACAATCTTAAATAAATTTCCATGAGTACGAAAAGAATAACAACCCGCGTTCGCGTATGCCTCCCTCGGCGATTCCTGATGATGTCAGTGCATGCGCCCGTCGACGGGGGTCGTATTTTTATATTAATGATACCTACTAGACCCTTGTTCGGACATTATTCTGTGAGGTACAGGTCTACAATTTAAAAAAAAAATTCATGAAAAACAGTGTACCGCTTTTGGTACAGAAATCTAGACATCAGTGAAACGCCCAGGTGGTTAATATATATTATCAATGAACTCTATTGTATGACTCTATATTATTGTGTATGTTAAATATACTATATTATGAAATATATTATAAATACTGTAATCTATTTATTGTAAATAGTTATACAATATGTACCCACTCAAATACTTGATTATTCTTGTACTAGGATAATTTCCTGTAAACTATATATAAATAGTTGTCCTCATATATAGTCACCTATGCCTAAAATTCTAATGCCGCACACTGGATATATTATTGCATTGTTATGTAAATGTACACATAATATGGTCACTACATTGTCACATTTGCACATACGTTCTTCCTAAATTCAATCTATCAAAACCTAAATACAAGTTCGTATACATTTTGTTTATATCTTCCTTATTCATCCCCTCTTTTTCATCCACTTCTTATCACTATCCACTACTCACTGACGATGTGTCCCTACCTGCGGGGACAGGAGCATCAGTGTTCGCACTGATGCTCCTCTTGCTTGTGGACAGGGTTCTGCACCTTGGCTAAACCCATCCAGTAAATCCCCGTACGAGTCCGTTCTGGACGGACTGGTTCTGCCTCTGATCATGCGTCATGCATGATGGGGGGCACTGAGCCGGCTGACACACACCACCCTCTTGTCTGCGTCATCAAGCAGGCAGACCCTCCCTGAAGGTTCCCCTGTTTGATAGATGGACTATACACATGCCCCGACCCAGCGTCGGAGGCGTGCACATGGTTCGCTGGGACTTCCAGGACGCCATCCCCCATACCCTTACATGGAGGACGCGACCGGAACTCCCTGTGCCACTCTCTTCACCCTGCCACACAGCGTTGATACAGAGACCGCAGCAGCGGTCTTCCTTTATTACCAACGAAGAACAGGGCGTATAAGGTAAATACCGCTTATTATCCTCCTTATTATACTTCCTTATTTAAACGTTGATCTCCACACATTACATTGGATAACAGGTACTTTACTATTTTTATTTTACTTCATTTGTGATCTGTTACCACACCCAGTTTTTCTGTACTGAACAACTTAAGTTATCTCTCTTATAATTATAAAACTTTGTTTTCAAACCTAATTATACATAATACAAACTTATTGCTTTTTATATAGATATAGAGAACACCATTACTATAATATAATAATCTCAAATTAATCAACAGTACATCAGTTTTGAAGATTATGATTTACTTATGATATAAACTTATCCTACTACAGGCCATCCCATTGGATGAAGTCCCCATATACTTTACTTGTATGATTGGGATTTCCCCTCCATAAAAATCGACTCAAGCTTCTGCCTCTTATATATGTCTTTAAAAGTGCATACACTTTCTCTACCAAGGAATATGTAAGTTTTGACCCTATTTATTATTTCCCAAATATTGATATATATTAATATTAAGTATTACTACCCTGTTTCCCCGATGATAAGACACTGTCTTATTTTTTTGGAAGGCCAAAATATGCTCTAGGGCTTATTTTCAGGGGGATGCCTTATTTACCCATGAAAAAGACTACAGTACACAGTTATTGTTGAAAAAAAAACAGAATTTTATTACCTGTATATGGTACAGTATAATGGTAATAACGGTAGTTGTCATTACAAACCAGCATAACCAGACAAATTGAGCATCCATAACTTGTAACGGTGTTCTGTCTGTGTCTCACTTTTGGATGTTCTGGCCGTGAACAAACTCCTGCAGTCTCCGTTAGGGAGGGATGAGGGAAGCTGCCTGTGTTTCCTTGGGCGGAGTCACGTGCGCGCGCTGCAGTCCTGTCACTTCCTCTTCATTAGGCACGCAGCCATGGAGGCAGATGGAGACGGAGGAACCACACGGAGTCACCCACCGTACCACCCGATTCGGGTAAGCGCAGGTATCGGTGGGTGGCTTATTTGCGGGGGGTGCCTTATTTTACATTTTTTTCTAAAAAGGGGGGGCTGTCTTATTTGATGGCCCTGCCTTATCATCGGGGAAACACGGTATATCACAGTTGTACAATGTCAATTGAATATCATTATGATTCTCACATACCTTTAGAGAGAAATAATGTATACCATTGTTTAAATTAGTTGTTACCATTATCCTGATTCATTGTCTTGCTATTACTCATTTTGATATACAAAAGAAGTTATTTCAATGTTTATTATTTTTATATGTACTTTGTTATACTTTGTACTCACACTATGTATTTATTATGCACCTAGATACTGTCGAAATACCACGTTTAACTTTGCTATACGTTCAATACCCCTGAAGAAGCTCAAGGCGGGTGAAATGTGCCGGGTCATGGACATACGTATGCGTCATGATTTGATTTATTTTTGTTATACGTTATATTTTCCGGTTAGAAGTCTCATGTCTAGCGAGACAAGTTACAGATTGACTGATATATGCCCAGTCATTCAGTTTATGAAACCACTATTGACAATACTGTTTGTATCACTTGAAGTCATTTTCAATATATCTTCACGTTTGCTTCAAAAACCCTCCTCTCTTGTGTTTATTTAAAAATTTTTACCCAGGGTTGGCAAACAAGCCCATAGGAGGGTTATTACATATACCTTTATCCCACTGAAAAGAACCTTCTCATTGTTTATTTACCAAAGAAGCCCATTTGGTACAGAACAATTTCTGTCCTGCTGTAAAAAAATACCGATATTTCAGTGCTTGATTCCTCTTGCCATTTACTAAAGAAGCCTGTTTTGTACAGAAAAATTCCTGTCCTACTATAAAAAAAAATTACAGATATTTTAGTGTTTGTTACCTCTTGTTACTTACCAAAGAAGCCCGTTTGGTACAGAAAAATTTCTGTCCTACTATAAAAAAAAAATACAGATATTGCAGTGTTTGATACCTCTTGCTATTTACCAAAAAGACTGTTTGGTACAGGTGCATTTTTGCCCAAATAAGTAAAAGATAAGCGGTAGACGCAGGGGAAGGGATGGCGTTGCGCGACCTGCCACGTCTGGCAGGGGGCATACTCCTGGGAGTTCGCCACTGCAGGACAGCCGCAGCAGCAAACTGTTTGAGGCAGCAGCACAAGTTGTCAAATGGGTCTGAGATGTGTGCGGAGCACCAGTATGCTGGTAGATGTATTGAGAGGGCGGAATACAATCATACATCCACGTCATGTGGAGAGTATTGTGGACTGGGTCTCAGGGGCCTCAAGTGCAGCAGGCTCTTCTTCTGCAGCAGCAGCAACCAGCACAGCCGTGACAGGAGCAAAGACAGTAGTAAGCGTGGCTATGTGCCCGTACCTCCTGATGACTCTCCCTTGTTGTTTGACGAACAGCCTGAGGATCTGTCAGTGCGAATTTCAGAGCAGGAGGCAGACTTTGAGACCCCTGGAGATTGTGGTCAAGACTTGCTGGGCGAGGATTCTGGATCAGTGTCTGCATTTGCAGAGATTGGTTTAGATGAAAATGAGGTTGATGATGACCGTGATGTCACCTGGGAACCACCGGTGCATGTAAGGGCTAGCAGCAGTTCCAAAACAGACGTAGAGGAAAGGCAGCAGCAGCAATAGACTGGGGATGGAAGGGGCCGCCAATCTGCCTCATGTGAGTCCCAAAGAAGAGAGAGAAGAGTGGGCATAGGCAGGGGAACATTTAGAGACAATGTGACCGTGGGAGAGGTGGAGCTGAAGCAGATGCAGGAAAAAGAGCAGCAGAGTGGTTACACGCACCTCTCCAGTGTGGTCCTTTTTCACGCTGAAAAACAATGACGGGTGCGTAGCAATCTGCATCCTGTGCCACAGGCAGATCCGCAGAGGACAGGCCTGATCACATTTGGGTACAACATCCCTGCTTTCCCACATGCACAAGAACCACAAACCAAAGTTGGAGCAGTACTTGCGTTCTCTTGAAGGAGGTGCAACCACGTCATCCTCTTTTCTTCCACCTCCGTTGAGTCCTTCTCCCCTCTAACTGTCATTGCTAGTACGTCTCAGAAGGTTGGTGCCAGCCAGACTTCTAGATGCAATGATGTATCAGCTACCTGTCCTTCAACGCTCACTGGGTGGCCTTGCAGAGCTCAGTGAGCAGTAGTCTGCAAGAGGCATTACAGCACCTGGTACCCCCACTGAGGGGTGTGGTGGGAAAGCATGGGCCACCCCAGTCCTCTCCCTACGCCACCACCTCCTGCATTCCTTCTACAGTCAACCCCCATCTTTTCGACACTCCTCCTGAAAGGCCAGCAGTGGAGGATACTGTGGTTTAGCGGACACGCCACTACGGCTCCCTCAATCACACGCGTTGCCAGGCAGTGCTAAAAACTGATGTCCTTGGGGGAGAAAAATCACATGGAAGCAGCGGGGCCCTTGGTACAGCCACACAACTGAGATATTTTACCAGTGACCAGTGGCTGCAGATAGAGACGCCATGCAAGGTACTGGCCCCCTTTGAGTAAACCACAAACGAGTCAGGAGCGGTCAGGCTGGAACAACGTCATACCCATCATCTTTCTGCTTGATAATACCCTGGTGCCTGATGAAAAGTGGCAATGGGAGAGGAGGGGAAGAACTGGGGGAGAAGGATGGGGGGTGACATTACACTCCATAGCGCACAGCCAGCATCAGGAGGAGCAAGAAGGGTTACTGGCCAGCATCAGGAGTTTCAAGAGGAGGAGGAAGATGATTATGATGATGATGAGGGAGACCATGTTGGGGCTGCTGGACGGGACCCGTCCAACCCGCATTTGTGCTGTCACGCCCCAGGCATTGTGCGGGTGATAGAACAACATGAACTGCTGCAGCTTGAAAAGGAGGAGGTGGATGATGAGGAGGAAGATGTTTTGGCACCTACTGAGGGACAGGAGGAGGATGAGCCCAGGGAACCCCTCTTTCATATGTGTTTACACATGTTGCCATGCCTACAGAGGGACCCCTGCATTTGCAGCATCAAAAAACTGGATAATTACTGGCTGGCCACCCTTCTGGATAACTGCTACAAAGAAAAAAATGTCACAATTTCTACCCAACCCGGGGCAAGAGAAAGAAAAGGTGGCCTGGCTGAGCAGAATACTATGGGACCGGCTGTGTGAGGAGTTTCCCGCACCACATTCCACACAGGGAGCTCAGGCGGACACTGCCTCCACCGCATCCTCCTGTAGCAGCAGCAGCAGTAGTGGCAACAGACCGCACACATCCAGAAGGGGGCATAACCATCGCGAACGGATGAAGCGCATGGTGCACGATTGCGTTGGCTCTTTTCTGGCTGGTGGCTGTGGTGTTGGCGACAGCAGTTATGAGGAGGATGCCTGTTCTGACAGTAGTTACGCCATTCATTTTTGGGTCAACAGGCTTGAAATCTGCCCGCAGTTGGCACAGTATGCCATCAAGCTTCTTTCGTGCCCAGCATTAAGTGTTTTGTCCGAAAGAACCTTCAGTGCCGCTGCGGGAGTGGTCACAGGCACCAATCACGACAGTCGCCGGAAAATGTCAATCGCCTCACCTTTTTGAAAAAGAATGAAAGGTGGGTTACTAACAACTATCATATTCCCACTTCAGATGTCACTGTTTGACTGACACAAGGACTCACTGGTAAACCAAGATGCCTCTGTGAACCCACCTGTGCTGTCTGTGACTGGCTATCACCGCACGTCAGTTGAGCCTGCCTCAGTTAAATTTTTCCGCTAGTTATCGCAACGTCCAGGGGTGGCATTCATCACCAATGTCATGCTTGCTATTGTGCCAGCTAGCAATATACTTTACATTTCTGCTGCTTCCAGGAGGCCAACAAACTGCAGATGAAAACCCACAGTACTGCCACACTGATAGGTACCATTGCCTTTGCCTAATTTTTTAGCTAAGTATTGTAGAATTGATGGTTGGCATTCATGTCATCCACTTCATGATGCAAACTAGCAATATCTTCTACCTTCCTACTGCTTCTGGCACCACAGACCAAAGCAACAGTGTAGGCGCAAAAAACATCTTGGTCTGGCCCCTCTACGTTCCCCTCACAAATTTCTGATATTTGTATTACACACTTCTGGGTGGCATTGGCTACATCCAGCTCTAAATGCCAGTTACCAATGTGGTCCACGCTCCGTCTCAGGGCCCACCGCCTCCTCCTGTTGTTACTGCTGTCTCAGGGCCCACTGCGTCCTCATGCTGCTGCTGCCGCCTGTCAGTACTCCATTCACTAAAATTGTACACTTGTGGGTGGCATTGACGATGCACTACACCCAGCTCTAGATACTAGTTACTAATGCAGTTCCGTCTCCGTCTCAGGGCCCACCCCCTCCTCCTCCGGATGTTGCTGCTGCCGTCTGTCAGTACTCCATTCAGTAAAATTGTGCACTTCTGGGTTGCATTGACGATGCACTACATCCAGCTCTAGATGCCATTTACCAATGCGGTCCCCGCTCTGTCTCAGGGCCCTTCCGCCTCCTCCTGCTGCTGCTGCTGCCATCTGTCAGTACTCCATTCAGTAAAATTGTACACTTCTGGGTGGCATTGATGATGCACTACAACCAGCCCTAGATGCCAGTTACCAATGCGGTCCCCGCTGCGTCTCAGGGCCCAACGTCTCCTCCTGTTGCTGCTGCTGCCATCTGTCAGTTCTCCATTCACTAAAATTGTACACTTCTGGGTGGCATTGATGATGCACTACACCCAGCTCTAGTTGCCAGTTACCAATGCGGTCCGCGCTCCATCTCAGGGCACACCGCCTCCTCCTGCTGCTGCCGCCGCCGCCTGTCAGTACTAAATTTACTAAAATTGTACACTTCTGGGTGGCATTGATGATGCACTACACGCAGCTATAGATGCCAGTTACCAATGCGGTCCACGCTTTGTCTCAGGGCCCACTGCCTCCTCCTGCTGCTGCTGCCGCCGCCTGTCAGTACTGTATTTGCTAAAATTGTACACTTGGGTGGCATTATTGATGCACTACACCCAGCTCTAGATGCCAGTTTCCAATGCGGTCCCCGCTGCGTCTTAGGGCCCAACATCTCCTCCTGTTGCTGCTGCTGCCGTCTGTCAGTTCTCCATTCAATAAAATTGTACACTTCTGGGTGGCATTGAGGATGCACTACACCCAGTTCTGGATGCCAGTTACCAATGCGGTCCCCGCTCCGACTCAGGGCCCACTGCCTCCTCCTGCTGCCGCAAGCCAGTGCTCAATTCACTAAAATTGTACACATCTGGGTGACATTGATGATGCACTACACCCAGCTCTAGATGCCAGTTTCCAATGCAGTCCCTGCTGCGTCTCAGGGCCCAACGTCTCCTCCTGTTGCCGCCTGTCAGTTCTCCATTCACTAAAATTGTACACTTCTGGGTAGCATTGATGATGCACTACACCCATCTCTAGACACCAGTTACCAATGTGGTCCTCGCTCCGTCTCAGGGCCCACTGCCTTGTCCTGCTGCTGCCGCCAGCCAGTGCTCAATTCACTAAAATTGTACACTTCTGGGTGGCATTGATGATGCACTACACCCATTTCTAGACGCCAGTTGCCAATGCGTTCCTCGCTCTGTCCCAGGGCACACTTCCTCCTCCTGCTGCTGCTTCCAGCCAGTACTCCATTCACTAAAATTGTAGACTTCTGGGTGGCATTGATGATGCACTACAACCCATCTCTAGACGCCAGTTACCAATGCGGTCCTCGCTCCGTCTCAGGGCCCACTGCCTCCTCCTGCTGCCGCCAGCCAGTGCTCAATTCACTAAAATTGTACACTTCTGGGTGGCATTGATGATGCACTATACCCATCTCTATACGCCAGTTCCCAATGCGGTCCTCGCTTTGTCTCAGGGCCCACCGCCTCCTCCTGCTGCTGCCACCGCCGCCTGTCAGTACTATATTCACTAAAATTGTACACATCTGGGTGGCATTGATGATGCACTACACCCAGCTATAGATGCCAGTTACCAATGCGGTCCATGCTTTGTCTCAGGGCCCACCTCCCCCTCCTGCTGCTGCTGCCGCCGCCGGTCAGTACTATATTCACTAAAATTGTACACTTTTGCGTGGCATTGATGATGCACTATTCCCAGCTCTAGATGCCAGTTACCAATGAGGTCCCCACTCTGTCTCAGGGCCCACCTTCTCCTCCTGCTGCTGTTGCCTATCAGTACTCCATTCACTAAAATTGTACACTTCTGGGTGGCATTGATGATGCACTACACTCAGCTCTAGATTCCAGTTTCTAATGCGGTGCCCGCTCCGTCTCAGGGCCCACTGTCTACTCTTCCTGCTGTTGCGGCTGCCTCCTGTCAGTACTCCATTCACTAAAATTGTATACTTCTGGGTGGCATTGATGATGCACTACACCCAGCTCTAGATGCCCGTTTCCAATGCGGTCCTTGCTCCATCTCAGTGCCCACTGCCTTCTCCTCCTGCTGCTGCCTGGCAGTAACCTATTAACTAAAATTGTACACTTCTGGATGGCATTGATGAAGCACTACTCCCGGTTCTAGATGCCAGTTACCATTGTGGTCCCCAGTACGTCTTAGGGCCCACAGTCGCCTTCTGCTGCTGCTGCTGCCACCTGTCAGTGCTCCATTCGCTAAAATTGTACTCTTCTGGGTTGCATTGATGATGTACTACACCCAGCTCTAGAAGCCAGTTACCAATGTGGTCCACGCTCCATCTCAGGGCCCACTGCCTCCTCCTGCTGCTCCATTCTATAAAATCGTACACTTCTGGGTGGCATTGATGATGCACTACACCCAGCTCTCCATGACACTTTCCAATGTGGTCTCCCTGTCGATAGCTGACCAGAGACCACAAACTGCTCTCGCTGACCCACGCTCTGTCTCTGGTCCTCCATCCTTTTGCCTAATGTCACTTCGCTACTTGTCCACAACTTTATGAGTGCCGTTCCTAACACATGTCATCCAGGTCATGATGCCCGCTAGCAATGCTGTCTCCTGCTGTTTTCATGGCAGAGACTGCTGCTAGTGAATTGAGTTTACACGTAGTGCCACCCTTTCTTAATGTCCTCATATTTATGCTGCCTTCTGGATGCTGTCCATCACGCAGAAATCCTATTTGCCTGCTTTCACTGTGTCTTCGATTTTGTAGAAAACCACAAAGGGCTTTCGGAACTTTTGTTTTTTTCCCTTGTTGCCGCTGTTCTCCCACACATACCTCGCAAATTTGGTGATTCTAACATGTATAGGGGCTTTGCTATTAATGTGTAAAGTCTCCGAGTCTGTCAAAGGCCTTCTCGCTCATCCCTAGTGAAGTCATACATTTGCTTTTTTAAATAGATCCTAGGTGTTATCTGGTAACTGTTTATATCTATTTCTTACTTATCAAAATATATCATATCTAGTTTTCTACCAACACTAGGTTATGTTCATTTTAGACAAAAGCTTGCTGCAGTTTCACCCCACCTGATAGAAGAGAGGACAAATTTGTCCTACTTCTCAAAATTGCTTTAAACGATAGCTAAAAAGCTGTTTACTGTAGATTTCTGATTTCTGATGTCTTTCCCTTAGAGCACCAAAAATATATATTCAACTGAGTAAGCTAAATACAGGACCACTGTCATCATATTAAACATCCATCAGGGGAAGAAAGCATTCAAAGGGCTGTGGTGTGCAATAACAATTTGCTAATTTACAAATCAAAACAATGTTCCAGGCATACAAGCAAGTAGTTATGCATACGTGTAGTACATAAAAACTGCTATGTTAGAGCAGTACCCTAGGGACAGAAAAAATCTTATGTACAAGTGAAATGAAATTCCATTTTTGCAAATTCAATTTAATTCTGTTTTAAAGCATTTAAAGCTTTAATCTTGTGGGTAACTATTTTAACGCTTGGCACAGCTCTGCCCCCTTAAAACTAATTACTTAGTTTAAAGAAAAAAAAAACAATCACCCAATATATTCACCCATATCTAACCTCACCTAAACAAGTCCTCATGGGTGGTGGAAATATGCTGTACATTTTACATTATGCATTATACTGCACTTTACTGGGACATATGGCAACACAGAGGAGTATTATAAGGCCATATGTTATAACCCATTTAATGAATTTATTTTCATTTTGAAAGGCACCCATACCCATACCCATGTAATGCAATTTTATTAAAAAGGTTGGCCAGGTGCTTTTTAACTTCCTGAGCGGTAACCCAGAGTGTGACTCGGGGTAAAAAAAAAAAGCTGAAAGCAGTAACCTCGAGTCACAATCGGAGTAGCTAAACTAATGCAAAGCAATGATAAATCAAGCCTTATCTGATCCGCCAGCTTCCTCTTTTGCCCTTTGTGTCTTCTCGCTTCCTCGGACTGGCGTCCTCTGCATCCGATCAGTTACCAGGAGTTCCCGGTGACATCAGTGCATGGGGACATTCCGTTTGGGGCGTGGCGGGAATTTCCAATCTATTTGTAGTGCATTCAATACAAAATAACTTTATTGAATGCAAAACAGTGAATTTATATGTGTAATAGCAGTTCATTGTCTTTCATAAACATTTATTTTAAAGTATAATGTAATATTATAGGTTTATTATTTATTTTAAAAAATATTATTTTATATTTATATATATAAAATAAATATATTATTTTATATTTATACTCATACTAATATACTGTAAAAAAAAATTCAACAATGCACTGCTTTTAAACTTATAAATCCGGACAGAAATGAACCGTCCAGGAGATTAATGCACTTCAAAACCCCTTTGCCATGAAGGGCTTGCATAACTACTCAAATGCACAGTGGGTTTGCATATTTTGGCACACTGACCTGCCAAAATACCCCTCTGTCATCTTTGTCCAGTCTTAACTAGGGTTTGAAGACTTTGGCCTTCTATATTGGCCAGGTAGAGTTGATGTTACTTGTGTGCATGCCCACAATGCCATGGTGAGCCCGTACGCTGAACCACATTTGCAGGAAAACAGTCAGACAGGCAGGATCTGTGGTAGAAAAAACTTAATAATCTCTTCTGCCAGTAAAAAAGACCTGCCTGTCAGAACTTTTTGTAAAGCAGACTTTTCTTCTGCTTTATTGATTTGCATCACTTGCATTAACACAATGCATAGTTTAAATAGGTGGAAATCGTAGTGTTATCAAAATGTCTTATAGGTAATAGCCACATCAAAGTGGAACTAAATGCCATAGACAATGAAATTTCTTGCCCTTCTGATCATAGGTTGTGGATAGTCTGAACTAAAGCTACGTACACACTTCCAATTATTATCGTTTGTAAACGAACGACGAATGATCCTGCACGATATCTGCGAACGATCGTATAGCACCGATCCTGTACATACAGATAACGACACGATCATATATATATATATTTATATTTATTTAAATCCAATACAAAACAATTAAATTTTCTCGCTGATCCGCCCGCCAGCACCAATGCATACGCCAATGTCACCGGGAAACCCCAGAGATCGTTGCTGCATTCGCCGGCTGGAAATCAAGAAGGAAGGATCTGTCCCCAGGACCTGCGAGGAGCAGCAGGACGACGGGGGACGACAACGGAGCAAGGTAAGTGGGTTTTTTTTAGTTAAAAGCTACCCTGAGTGTGACTCTGGATTACCGCTAGGGGGGTTAACTTCCAAAGATAGGAAAATTATTTTCAATTAAAACATACATGTATTTTTGTATACATTTTAATATGGTTTTATAGTGAAATGTTAAAATATACCAATGTAACAGATACAAAAAACAAGTAACACAAGATCTGCATTTTTTTTGTTTTCTGATTGAAAATACTGCTCACAATTGTTCAGTAGTGAACGTAGAGCTTGATCACCTGAACAAGGGCCAAAGCCAGTGAAGAGGCACTGTCACCCTCACCTCTACAAACTCATACTCACCTGCCGGCTCAACCCTAGTTGTTTTTTTCTTTAACTTGCTGTTGCAGCCGGCACAAGATCCTCCAGTGTCAGCTGATATAAGATGGTAGGGGAAAGCATAATGTACCTTATTCCATCCTCTAGCAGTGTTCAGGCCTGAACACTTACTGGCTGTAATATTTCTCGTACAGATAAAAATATTCTATATTATGAAAAAATGCACAAAATTATGTTTTCAACTAACCTGTTATAATTGTAGTATTAAAGCACACCGGTCATTTCATAATCTTATATATGAGTGCAGATTCAGAAGTGCCCACATTTTATTTTCCAAAAAAATATTATAACATGAAAGCGTTAAATCTTCTCTGACTTTATGATAGTTTATTATGTCTAAAGTAACAAAAGTAAAATATGTGACCCTGGAGAAGCATGGTCTCTTATATTTTTAATTCCTCTCTCCTACATTTTTAATATGACATTTTAAGTGATCATTTTGACCCTGGCAGTTGGTGCATATGATTTAGCTGTACGATGAGTGAAAGACCATGGAGTCTGATGATAAGTGTCTACCTCCCATGATCTATCTTCACTCTGCACTGGAGTTCACCTAATATGTCAAATTATGCAGGAAATGTGCAAAAAAAGATCTGATTATAAATAAATTATACTTTGTATCAGTGGAGAAAAAGATCTTTGTAAAGGTTATGACAACTGTGACTACTTGACATCAGTACATTTCATTAACAAGCAAAGTAGGGTAAATAAACATAAAACAAATATATAAAATATTGACTGCTGCAACCTTAAATTACATTATCTGGTATTTTATGGATGTTATGGATTTTGGTCTGGGTATATTTTTTAGTATGGAATAGTATATGTAGATACTCTTCATTGAAATGTTTCTACATTTAAATAAGTGTTGATAATTATGATAAAATGTATGTATCAGTATCACTTTGTAAGCTATTGTATTGATAAAAAAATCAAATATAGTCATATACTTTGTTATACCTAAGGCACTTCTTGTCTTTAAAATACTAGAAGTTGTTGAGCCCTTGAATGAATACCTGCGTAATCTAATTGATCCATATCAGCAGTTAATGTGTAATATTACTTGAACATGTCTATGTTTGGTTCTAGAGTGCTTAGGCTGCACACTGAAGAAAATCTATCTATGTATTCCGTTAAGTACTGTTTTTTAAACATATGCACTATCAAATTGTCAGCCAGGCCCTGCAGATTAGACAAAAAAAGCTGCTTTCCCGTTTTAGTTTGTAGGGCGTGGTCAGATAAAGTGAACCTAAACGCAAAGAAAAAAAAAAGTCACTTAAAAGAGCTAATTGGCAGAAAAGACATGCAATGGGGCTGATATAATAAAGCTCTACAAGGCTGGAGACTATACATTTTCATCAGTGAAGCTGGACAATCCAGCATAGCAATTAATTAGCGCACACCTGCTCCCTGTTCTGTGCGCATCTACAGTCTACATTACTACATTACAGGTCAATTTAAATCTTTAATGCTCCATCTTCTTTTGGGTAAGTGCTACATTTTTATGTTACGTTATATTCATTCACAATATTCATTCAAAATCATTTATTGTTACATTTGTTGTTTTTTATTTAAGATAAGTTTTTTTTGAGAATTGGTGCGCGAACCAGGGGGACCAATATGCATGGAACTTCAATGTATTTTTCATACTTTTAGCAAACAATTTCTTAAATTGAACCTGAGGGTTAAATTTACCTAGTATTTCCAGTATTTCCTGGTTGCACATAAGCAATGTGTTACGATTGGCCTATGTTCCATTGGGTATTGCTCAGTGCCCTAGATTAAGTAAGGCCAAAGATGGGTTTGGCTTCACTATTATACCAGTCACGTCCGACAATAATTGGAAGATCTCTTTCAAGACTCCTTGGATACTTTTGCAGTACCAAAAAATGTGGCTCAGCAAGCCTACTTGACCGCATAGTTGCCAACAAAGAGGAGAGACACCCATATCAAATTTTGCCACAATATATGGTGTTCTGTATCATCGAAGTAGCGTCTTAAAATAGGATTCCCAATGCGTATTGCACCTTGAGTATTTAAAAGCAGACTGAATCGCACGTTGCCATTGCTCATCTGTAAAAACTTTATCCAACTCAGTCTCCCATTTTGTAATATGAGACGATTTAACAATAAATCGTTTATCCAATCGCAATACGATGGGAGTCAGAGAAAACCCCCCTATCTGAGAATGGGTATACAACGATTTATATGGACATTTCTTATGATAATTGAGTATCCTATATAAAGCATGTGCATCTGTGTTAGCTAAACCTAAGTAGGCGAGTGATTATTGAAATGATAAATTAGGTGGGCAGGAATGTATATCTTGTAAATCTTGCAGTGTAAAGAGATTTACTTGTTTCCAATGTTCTATGGCTAGATCGGGAATAAAATGTGAATTTACACCTATCAGGATCTGTGGTTTTAAAGAAGTCGTGTGTGTTTTCCTTTTAAAGTCAGCATTTAGCGCGTATATATCCATGTTATAACTTTAGGACAGGATCCTACAATAATGTAATTATATTTTGTCCAGTAGCTTCAAGCATATCTGGCTAGGACACTGAGGGATTATGGTTAGGATGAGGATGGGCTTCTCTCTCTCTCCCTTCCCCCCCCCCATTTTAACATCCATCTGACTTGCCGGGACAGGGGCGCCCACTACTAGGTGGACGCCGATTGATTCTGCCCCACATGAATTCTATGTGTGGGGGGAATCTTTCCCCCGCATCTCCCCGTCTTTTTAGACGGGGAGTCTACGCCGCTCCTGTCATCCTGACAGGTTGCGGCGCTGAGCCATGATGGATGGGTGATGGTTCCACCCACCTCTCCTCCCATCCCAATGTGTTAGAATGGATGAGACGGCGCTGTGGCGCTGCCCATACATTCTTACGTCACTTGGTTACGTGCACATGTGCCAGAGGGGGAGGCCCTTGAGAACGCTGCTCCTTATTTAAGGCGGCATTCTCTCAGGATCTCCCTGCTCCTCTGCACACACACTGGCAGAGACCACTCTCTCTGCCAGCCGTACGCTCGCCAGCAAGTGGATTTGAAGCTCTAGTCCCTCTTACATTAAGGTAATATCTTTCATTTTCAAAAATCAATGTATTTTCATCATTTATTTTATTACTTATTTAAACAAGAACCCTATTTATCAAGTTTACTTAAAATTCCATATGTCCTTTATACTTTTTAGGCATGGAATCCTTTTATGTTTTGTTAACACATCACTTTCAAGTTTGAGGAGACTATTATTAGTTTAGTACACTTTATGAGAGTACTATCGTGCTATCCAACAGAAATTCTATGAGGTATGTTCCATATAAGCCTTAATTTGATTAATAAACTTCATGTCATTGGGATGGGTGGTGTGTGCGGCATGGTATATCCCATGCATATGGTGTGCCATGCGGTACATACCTTACACCTTAATTGATATTACGTATATACCTGCAATGTAACCTAAAGACCTATTTAGAGCTACATGTGTTGTTTTTTTATATCCCCTAGGTATTTATTACCTGTACTTTTTTTGCTAGTACATTACTCTCAATGTTAAGGAGAGCATTACGAGTTCAGAACATTCTGCAAGAAATGTATCGTGCTATTTAACAAGAATTAAATGAGGTATGCTCTTTATGAGTTTGAATATGACTATCTGGATAATACTTTGAGTGGTGTGTATTATATGGCATATTTTCTAATGTGGCATGCCATTTTGTACACACCATAAATCAAAACAAATATTGTTACATACTTGCAATGCATTTAACTGGGCGTTTCACTGATGTCTAGATTTCTGTACCAAAAGTGGTACACTGTTTTTCATGAAATTTTTTTTTTTAAATTGTAGACCTGTAACTTACAGAAATATGTCCGAACAAGGGTCTAGTAGATATCATGAATATAAAAAAAGTTTGAAACACAGACATGTAAAAAAAAAAAATTTACTTTTAATAAAATAAAAAACACAAAAATCAGCTTAAACATGAAAACATAAATAAATCAAAAATACTGAAAATGCAATAATTCGGTATACTTTATAGTAATATATTTTTCTAAAACACCTCCCTAGTGTGGTAAATTTTAAAACAGAGTCCAACGTCACATACTTATAGACAAAACCACATAAATATATTTTGTATTATTTTGGATTGGATTGGATACAGGACGTATTGGATACAGGAGTATTGAATCCAATACAAAATATTTCAATTGCCTGCTACGACCACCGTCGACGGGCGCACGCACATTCCATCATCAGGAATGTTTTTTATGTTATAAAACATAAAAAAATCTTTAAAAAAAAAAATAGTGTATATTGTAATGTAACTGTACAGTAGCTTATATAATATATATATAATACAATTATATATATATCATATAAAGATTTCCTTGTATTGGTCTAAATACAGCTTTTTTGTATTGAGCTCAATACAAAGTTATTTGAATTTCCCACCCCGCCTCCCGCACCGACGCATGCAGCGACGTCACCGGGAAACCCCGGAGATCGTCACTGCACTCGCCAGGAGAAGAGGGAAGAGAGAAGACGTGTCCGGAGGAGCTGCGGGGACCGGGTAAGTATATTCTTTCAGTTGTAATCCGATTGTCATACAATGTATGACAATCGGATTGCAATATAACGTTTGTTTAACCATCTGACAAAAGTTTGGGTTTAACACTTTTTGCAAGTGTTTTTACCCTGAACCAAGGTCGGGTTTAACGGCTGGGTGGTTAATATTCATTGTTTTTATTGACCTAGATAATAACAAGACATATGCCATAACACATGTTGCAAAGCTACCACCCCTGAGGAAGCCTAACTGGGCGAAACGCGTCAGGTGCAATTACCAACATGATTTAAGTATTTTAATCTAAGGCATCTTTATTGCATATAGGTAGCACTTAGTTGAAATGTGTCTAGGGCCATCTACGGCCATTGACTGGGTTGTTGGACCGTCAGAAGCTATCTGATTGTCCAACATTAAACTCAATCAAGGATAGAGAGCTATATCCTGACATGTTGTAAACTTCTCCTTGTATATATTTTTGTTTCAATCGGTTTTTTTGAGTTTTCAGAGAAAAAACACAGGTAAACATAACAAAAAGAATCAGACATACAACACATACATCATATCAAACATAACAGTATAGGCTTCGTATTAACAGACATATATTACCAGGTAGCTGCATATACCCAAAAAAAATGACAAAAAACATAATAGTCCTAAGGGGATCATATAGCACATATTAAACCAGTACAAAAACAGCTACATATCCGCTAGCGGAAGCGTATGGCACAGGGTGTAAACCAATATTCTTAACCACCTGGGCGTTACACTGATGTCTAGATTTCTGTACCAAAAGCATTACACTGTTTTTCATGAAATTTTTTTTTTTTTACATTTTAGACCTGTAAGTTACAGAAATATGTCCGAACAAGGGTCTAGTAGATATCATGAATATAAAAAAAAGTTTGAAACACACAATCATGTAAAAAAAAAAAATGTATTTTAATAAAATCCTATCCTATTTTTTTTGCATAGAAATTTTTGTTTATATTGTGGGCTTGTAATTCTTAGGATTAACTCCCGGATATGATAATTATATTTATTTATTATATTAAAATCATAAATTATAATATAATACATAAATATAAATAATAATTTAAAACAATAATGAAATAATAGACAACAATGTAATCTAAAAATAAAATTAAAAATGTACTTTTATTTTTATTTCATGTTGTGTGGTGTTTTTGTACTGTAAAAACCATTTAAAATCAGATTACATTGTACTCTGCTTTTAAATTTCCCTCCCTGACACACACCCCTACATCACCAATCACATCACCCGGAAGATGACTCATCCTCCGGGGTGATGTGAGGGGGGGATTTCCATGCCGTGCCTCACACAGACACGCTGGATGCTGGAAGCTGCTGCTGCTGGCATCTCCGGAGAGATGCACAGCACAATGCAGGATTTCTGCATTGTGCTTGACATCTCACTGCAGATGCCAGCAGCAATAGCAAATCTTTTATTGCTGCTAGAGGAGCTGCGGACACTGGGTAAGTATTTACTTTCAGTTGTAATCCGATTGTCATACAATGTATGACAATCGGATTGCAATATAACAATTGTTTACATTTAACCACCTGGTGAGAAAAACTCGGGGTTAACCATAATTGCAAAAGTTTTTACCCCGAACATGCTCGGGCTTAACGGCCAGGTGGTTAAACAACAGATAAAATAAAAACAAAAACAGACACATATAACAAAACAGCCCAGGGGAGAAGGGGGGGGGGGATGGAAGGGGAAAGGGGAATGCCGCTCGATACAAAAATAAATGAGATATATATTAACCCTCAATACCGGGGTTGTGTTCCAGCCTGTAAGCCTGGAAACTAAATAAAATATGTATGGAATCGGGGAGATTCTTTAAACCAATCCCAGATGGACCAGGTAATTCTAAATTGTTCCAATCTATCATCATCCTCCGCGACCAACATCTCCATATGGCGGATTTTTTCAAGTTCAGAGACCCAATTGGCTAATGAAGGAGCAGCAGATTGCTTCCACAATCTCGGAATAGTGGCCCTTGCTGCCGTAAGAAAATGACGTAGGACCCCACCTTTGATGGTTTTGATCGAACCCGGAACCATGGATAAAAGAGCTATTTTGGGAGTATTGGTTATGGTGGACCCAGTGCTGTCATTAAATACCTGAATAATCGTGTCCCAAAAGCGATATAAAAGTGGACACTCCCACCATATATGAAGCATTGTCCCCTTTTGTAAGTGGCATCGCCAACAACAATCAGATTGTGTAGGGGAGATTCTATGGAGATCCACAGGGCAATAATACCACCTGTATAGAATTTTGTAATTAACCTCTTGAGCTCTACAGGTTAAGGCCAACCTATGCGTTAGGGTAAATGATTTTTCCCAATCATCCGCATTTATGAGCCCAGTCATTTCCCTCTCCCAATATCTAGTGTATATAGGTGCAGAGGGCTCAGAGTCCTGAGCAATTAGCTCGTACAACCTGGACACAACATGAGAGGGGCGGTCAGGCGAGCTAACCAACTGCTCAAAAACCGTCAAACTTCTATATAGGAATGATGTCAGTAAATGAAGCTACAAATGATTTCAGTTGCCTGTATGAGAGCCAAGATAGCAACTTTCTTCTGTTTGGGAGATCCAGGGAGGCCAGTGGGGGAACCCGTCCATTATGTAATATACTCCTAAGATGACGGCTGTCCGAGGCGGACCAAGATAAAAATGTGGAGGTTCGCATTGCCGGGGGGAACGCTGGATTATCAAATAGCGGTGTCATGGGTCCTGGATTTGTCGACAATTTGCCCGCTCTGAGGAGGATATCCCAATTGTGTAATAAATCTAATGTAAGTGGGGGTAGAGGGTGGACCAGCTGTATCAACGACCGGTCCACCCATGGCAGGGATCGGAGGCTAACTGGAGATAAGCAGTCTTCCAGCTGTACCCATTCCTTCACCTCCCTGTTGTGAAACCAGTCTATCAAACGCACTAAAACCAATGCCCTATAATAGGAAATACCATCTGGGGCCCCTGCACCTCCTATATTTTTGGCCTTGGACAGGGTACTAAATGCCAGTGTAGGGCGTTTCGGTTGCCATATAAATTTTAAAAATAACCTATGAATTTTACGAAGATATGCGGTTGGCAAGAATATGGGGACCGATTGAAAAAGATATAACAGTCTGGGGATTATATCCATCTTAACAGTGTTTATACGGGCGATCCAGGAGAGAGGCAGGGAGTCATATTTCTGAAGGTCAGATTGAAGTTTACTGTACATTGAGGAATAATTGAGGGAGTACAATTTGGAGGGATCCGATGGAACCATTATACCCAGATATTTAAGGGCATCAGAGCAAATCCGGAAAGGCACATTAGAACGCATAGCTGTCATTTGAGTAGAGTCCAAGGTAACATTAAGAATTTCAGATTTGGAATAGTTGACCTTGAAATTACTATGTGTACCAAATTCATCAAGTTCCCTCAGGATGGAAGGTATCGTGATATGAGGGGATGTTAAATATATCAAGAGGTCATCCGCGTATAAAGAAATTTTATATTGTGTATCACCCACTTGGATCCCTTTTACATCTGGATTGTGACGCAAAGCCACAGCCAAAATGTTCCATAATTAAGGCATAAAAGTAAAGGGGAGAGAGGGCACCCCTGCCTCGTGCCATTCTTGATTTGAAAAGAATCGGAGAGAGTGCCATTAACCCGCACCCGAGCCCTGGGTGAAGAGTACAATGCTGCGATTCTAGAGACCATGCAGGGGCCCAGGCCCACCTGACATAATGCCGAGTACATAAACTGCCAACTAACCCAGTCAAAGGCTTTTTTAGCGTCTATTGACAGTAAGCACGCAGGGGTGCCTGAAGATTTAGCAAATTGGGTCAGCAGGAGAGTCTTAATAGTATTATCCCTGGCTTCCATTCCATAAATAAACCCTGTTTGATCCTTATGGATCAATGATGGCATATGTGGGGACAACCTATTGGCAATCAACTTGGAAAAAATTTTTGCATCCACATTATTCAATGATATAGGTCTATAATTACAGCAAACCGTATGGTCTTTGCCAGGCTTGGGAAGAACCATAATATGCGCTTCTAAACTTTGTGATGGAAACGGCGTATCGGCAGAACGAGGAAGAAAACCCTTTGGTCATGAAGGGGACAAGATTAGAAGCGTGGAGCTTATAGAACCATGGAGTGAATCCATCTGGACCAGGGCTTTTTCCGGTCGGGGTGGCCTGCAAGGCAGCAGATACCTCCTCCTCCGTAAACGGGGATTCCAATTCAGAAATCACCTCAGAATTTAATGTTGGAAGGGCTGTTCTAGTTAAGTATTCCTGTAGAGAGGAAGGAGTAGCTGGAACAGGGCATATTTGATAGAGCTCCGCATAATATTTATAAAAAGTTTGCAGAATCTCTTTGGGGATAGATGGGCGAGGCGGGGTGAAAAAACTAAAGCGGGACCCCAAAGGTCCCAAATCACTGCCCAAGAGGGCAGCAGGCCTATGTGGGGAAGTGTCTGCGCGCAGCGGGGGAAGGCAAACAAGCAATCAAAAACAAACGTGGTTCCCGCCTGGGGGAACCCGCAAAACTATAAATAATACATAAAGTAAGAACAAACTCTTAGCATTTGCCCAATATACTAAACAATTATAGAATCACAGTAGCAAAATCACATGGCATAACATAGAGGACAGATACATATAATAAGCAATTCGCCAGTCTCCTACCAAATTAGGCTAAGGAACTCAGAAAACAAAATCTCAGATATCAGGATGGGCCTGACCGAGCAGGAGAAATACCATAGCACGGACACCCACTAGTAGCCTTCATTCATATCAACCAAAATAGAAAAAAATTCTTGAGGCTTCAGGATTACTATAAAAAGAAAAAGGGAAAAATGAGCATAGCTACCGGTACATGAAAAGTCCCAACACGAATTAGACGCTTCATACGCAGAAACGTAGAGGCTCCCATTGAGGTTGGGCAGTCCAATCGACTAAACTGCTGAAAGCTGTGTGAGTCAGATTCGGTGATAGTCCGATGGTACTTGATGGCCTAGAGGGTAAGTAGGTAGAGAAGATGGTAGATAAAGTTCCAATAAAATCGCTTGAGGAGGTTTGAGAGCTGAAAAACAAAGAGAAAGAAAAAAAAAGGGGGAAAAACTTCCTGCAGCATAATCAGAACAGGCTAGGTGGTTGTAGGAGGAGGGGAAAGATGACCCGGAGAAGCGCTGGGGGGTCTATCCGGCCGACTTTGGAGAGGAGCTTGCATTCCTGATGGTCTGCTGATAAGAAGTGACGTTGCTGAGGGCCATTCAGGTAGTATGATGTCCGGAAGATGCAGATCCCGTACAATGCGAGGTAAGTCGGATGGCTCATGGAGAATAAGGGTCCTGTCTCCCGATCTGATAATGAGATGAAAAGGATATCCCCATCTGTATGGGATGTTCCGTTCGTGGAGAACTGTAAGGAGCGGTTTAAGGGCCCTGCGAAGATCCAGTGTATGTTTAGAGAGGTCAGGCAGCAGTTGTATCTGTGCTCCAGCATATTCGATAGAAGTAGATTCCCTGGCTTTCTTCATGATATCTTCCCTGGTTCTGAAGAAGTGGATACGGCATATAACATCTCACGGGTTCGTACTGCGTGGGCCCAGGGTTCTAAGAATCCTATCGATCTCTATATCAACATCAGATGGAACAGCAAGAAGTTTAGCAAAAATGGAATAGGCCGCTGTCGGCAATTCTGAATTCGGTATCGTTTCAGGGAGGCCCCTTATACGGATGTTGTTCTGCCTGTTGCGGTTTTCAGCGTCATCATGTAGTAAATACAACATATTAATTTGCGCTTCATGGCATTCCAGGATGTCCGTATGGAACGTGACTTGCGAAGAAAGATCACCACATTGGTTTTGGAGAGCTGTGGTGGTACTGGTCACTTGTTGGATGGATTGCCGCATGGCATGAAATTCTGCCTTACAACTTGCCTCTAAACGACTTATACTGTAATCCAGGTCCTGCCTGGTGGGTAAGGCTCTGAGATGGGCCTTCCAATCCCATTCCTCCCCAGAGGCCATGTTATCTGGGCTATGGCTGAGGGATAAATATATTTTGTATTATTTTGTATTGGATTGGATACGGGACTTTGTATTGAATCCAATACAAAATATTTGAATTTCCAGCTACGACCCCCGTCGACGGGCGTATGCACTGACATCATCAGAAATCGCAGAGGGACGCATACAGGAACGCCGGGTGTTCTAATTCTTTCCGTACTTCCATACAAAAAGGAAAATTTATTTTAGATTGTAGGCTATAATTCTTAGGCATGACTCACCGAAATATGTCCAAAGTGTAATAAATTTAATATTAAACTTTAAAAAATTTTTTTTATAAAATATAAAAAAAAAAATCTTTAAAAAAAAATAGTGTATAATGCAATGAAAATGTACAGTAGCTTTTATAATATATAATACAATAATATATATCTTATATAAAGATTTCTTTGTATTGGACTCAATACAGCTTTTTTGTATTGAGTTCAATACCAAGTGATTTGAATTTCCCGCCCCGTCTCCCGCCCGCACCAACGCTTGCGGCGACGTCACCGGGAAACCCCGGAGATCGTCACTGCACACGACGGATTGCACTGTAACGCTTGTTTATATTTTTAGCTACCCCGCACCTGGTTTAGGGTAAATGATAGTAGCAAGTTTTCTTACCCCGAACCGGGTGGGGGCTAACCGCCCAGGTGGTTAAAAGAAGAACTTACCGGAATGAGTATCCTTCTCTGGAAAATTGTCTGGCGCATTTTTCAACTGATAGAACACAGTTCACGCACACATAGTAGTTCCGCCTTGGCGCACAACAATGCACATCACAAGCCTGAGGTTTGGCGCACAACTATGCGCATCAAATAACTGAGTTTTTTTCAGCCAATTGTTCTGTTTTTAGCCAGTCAAACAAATCATAGAAAAAAAAAACGCTTAAAAACAAGCATAATTTACTTTTTATATTCTCCCTCCTGGGAGATTGAAAAGATCACATAAAAACAAATTACAAAATTTTTCAAAAAACTTTATTTAAAATAAACCTTTTTGCTAAAAGGTCACATTAAAATATAGAGACCACACAGACACCACTAAATTTACATGACAAAAAAAAAAAAAAAAAAAAAACGTATACCCACACTTCCATAAAAATCCAAATTAGTTAAAAAATGACAAATATCGCATTCCAAAAATACTTACCAAACCAAAATGCAATTTTTGACCTATCAAGGGTTAAAAATTGGATTAGAAAATATTTATGGTCAAACATTTAAAGGTGGTAATAAAGACATTATTGAAATGAAACAATATGGCCACACAATAACATAATATTAAAATTGACTTCTTTATTGCAAAATGCACATTATTGACAGCTATTGTGCTAAATGGTAAGCAAAGTATCAAATGTAGCAACTTAGATTAGGCTAACAAACAAAACAACAGCCCCTCTTGCTCCTCCTTGAAAAAAATAGAGACAAAGGAAAAAAGCAAGTAAGACAACCTCCTTATATATGCTCATCATGACTAGGGTAGCTCGTACCTTTGCCCCCCAAAAATCCCCCCCCCCATACCTGCCCCCCCTTTACCCTTGCCAGCCACTTACCTTAGTTCCTACCCCCCCCTTTTCCAAATAACACTCCACAATATGCTGCGTTTAAAATGGCTGGCAAGCAGCCGTTTATTTGACAATAAATTAACACTTTAACATTACCATAAATTAACACTGTAAATAAACATAACCATAATATGTAAATACAATAATCAACAAATAACACATAAACAAATAAAATAAAATAAATTACCATTAAATAATCACCATATAAAACTCTAACTTAACCCTTTCTTTACCCTAAACAATTCTTAAAAGAACCAACCATTTGTACCCCAAACAACTAGGTTGCAGGTCCGGAAGGTAACGTCCGCCACACCACCAAATCACCAATAATTACCAGTACCGCCAAGCCATTCTGGCCCCTAGCAGCACATCACCACCTCAGGGGCCTCCACCGTTCACCACTTAAAAAGGGGTCTCCATCACCTTGGGTGCCGCCCCCTACCAAAATTCACCCAGAACTCTTACCTTCCACCAAACCTCAACTGCCACAGCGCACCGGCGGGAACCCTCATGCCCGTGCACCCCTCCACACTCGAATCGCTCTCTGTATCCCATCTTGAAATCCAAGGCACCACAAATCCGTTCCAACATCGTTCAAATGAACTCCATCCCCCCTCAAAAACCGCCAAGTATCCTCCTCCAACTCCCTATGACGGACCACCAAGCCACCATTCCTAGCCACAAATCTCCCCACTTCCTTATTCACTTTGACCCTAGCTTTATTCACCGTTTCCACAGACCTAGCTTCCCGCCACACTAACCTAGCCACCATGTCCGACCATACTAACACTGTCCCGGAAACTCCAACCGCAATCTCAAGAAATCTAACCTCACGTCCCTTACCAAACCTTTCATTCCTCTGCGTCCTAGATCGTTACCCCCAGCGTGCATCACCAGAACATCCGGCGGCCTATCCAGCGCCGCGCACCTCCGAATCTCTGGGACCATCCGACTCCACATCATGCCTCGAACTCCAATCCATCGCACAATCGCCTCCGCCCATGAGCAGCCCAGTTGACGACCCTCTGGCCTGACTTCTGCCCTTCTCGCACCCCACCAAACGTAAGAGTGCCCGACAATCCACACCAAACAACTGCGATCACCTACAAAGATAAACAAATTAACAACAACTGTCCTCCCTTCCCCCCAAATAACCCCTTTTTCCTGAAATCAGCCCCTTTCCACACACCTCCCCCATCCTACAATAAATGCGGCCTAATATACAGCTGGAACCGTCTAGATTCCCACCTCCCTATCCTTCTAATAGCCTCCTCCCCCAGCCCCCATCTAGCTGCCTCTGTGGCCGCCCCAATCCGAAAGGAATGTGAAGAGAACGCTTCCACATCCATCCCCAAAAACCACAAGCATTTTTTAAAAAAGGCAATAAATTAAAACGGGACAAAAAGGCCCCATCCTTGTGCATCAAAAGGGGGCCCCCTCCACTCCGCCTAACCCTCAACAACGCCTCCACAGCTTCAACCGGGCATACCCTTGACCCACCACCCAGTCTAAAAACCCGTACCAGAAAACCCTTACCCTTTGATCCGTCTTAGACCGCCGAATCCACATACTCACTTCATCACTTGCACACACCACATCCTCCTTCAAAATTCCCCCAGGGCAAGTCTTGGTCGGGCTCACCAATTCTCCGATACGCATCGCCCCTATAAACGCTGCCTTAAACAAAACCCTCCCATAACTGTCTGCGCATACCACGCCCAGCTATCTCACCACCCCCTGCAATAATTCAAATGACACCGGCCTCCGTTTATCTGGCACCCTGCGCCCTTTCCTGTACCCCTTCAGAGCCTGACGCACTACAAAATCTTTAGTCACGTCTCGCCACCCCTGCCACTTAAACCAGAACGCCATGCCCGCTAACAACCTGTTGACCCCTGCCACTGACACACCCCGCATAAATTCCCTAACCAACCAGTACAATAACACATGTACCGCGTCACCCCTTTCCCCAAAACCAGCCAATTGCTCACGCAGACCATCCCATTCCCTCCATACCGCTGAGTACGCTGCCCAAGTCCTCTCACTCACCGACAGCTGAGTCAAACCTCTGAGGATCCCAGCGCAATGCCCCATAACTGCTCCGGACACGGGTAACTGCATTGCTCCGCTTCTGGCGCCAACACGCGAAACCTGTCCCACTGTAAACGAGACAAAGCGCCAGCGATGACATTGTAAACCCCAGGAATGTGCATGGCAAAAACAAAAATGTTGTGCTGCATACACCTCAGAACTAAATGTCGCATCAATCTCACCGCCGGCACTGATGACACAGAAAACCTATTCACTGCCTGCACCACCCCCAAATTGTCGCAATGAAATCCAACCTTCTTATTGGCCAGCTCCACCCCCAAATCCACCGCCAGAATGATTGGAAACAGTTCTAACACCACTAAATCTTTTACCAGGCCGCCTTCCACCCATTCCTGAGGCCACACTCCTGCGCACCATTTTCCTCCAAAATACGCCCCAAAATACGTAGCCCCGGCCGCATCCGTGAACAATTCCAGGTCCACCTCATCTACCAGCCCTTCCAACCACAGCGCTCTCCCAATAAAGGCCTCCAAAAATCTCTGCCAGATTACCAGATCCACTCTCAACTCTCCCGTCAAACGCACAAAATGAGATGGCACCTTCGCCCCCGCTGTAGCCGCCGTAAGGCGCCTGCAGAAAACCCTGCCCATCCTTATCACCCTACACGCAAAATTAAGCTTTCCTAACAGAAATTGCACTGCTTGCAGTCGCATTTTGTGCCTCCCCCTCGCCAATCCCACTTCACTCTTCAAATTCATCAACTTTTCCTGCGGTAGCCGGCTTTCCATGGCCACCGTATCCAGCTCTATCCCTAGGAAGGTCAACACCGTCTGCGGCCCTTCCGTTTTCTCCTCCGCCAGAGGCACCCCAAACTTCTCCGCCACGTGTTGCAACTTTGCTAACAACATCCTACACACTGAACTCCCCGCCGGGCCTATCATCAAAAAATCATCCAGATAGTGAATGACTGAATCTACTCCCGCCACTGTCCTAACCACCCACCCCAAGAAAGTACTAAACTTTTCGAACAGCGCACACGAGATTGAACATCCTATAGGCAGACAGCGATCCACAAAATACTCTCCACCCCACTTGCAGCCCAGCAACCTTACACACTTCGCATGAACAGGCAGCAACCGAAAGGCGGCCTCAATGTCCGCCTTTGCCAGCAGTGCCCCTTTTCCATACCTCCTAACCCACACTATCGCCGCGTCAATTGACGTATACCCCACCGTGCAAGCCTCGGGGTCGATCCCATCATTTACCGATTCCCCTGGAAGGACAAGTGATGTATCAACCGGAACTTACCTGGCTCCTTTTTAGGCACTAATCCCAATGGTGACACCACCAAACCGGCCATCGGCGGCGACTGAAAAGGCCCACTCCTGCGTCCTAAACTCACCTCTTTCGCCAGTTTCTCCGCCACGACTTCTGGATGACTAAGCGCAGACTTCAGACTCCCTATGCTCCCCCATGTCGCTTGGAATCCAAAACCCTTTTGAAAACCCCACCTCCAACACCCCCGCTGCCTCCCTGTCAGGATACTTACTTAAAAAGGGGCGCATCCTTGCGACCCTCACCGGAGTCTCCCCCATTTCCACCACCATCACCCCCTCTGCCCGCCTCTGACTTCAAACACCTTGAGAGGCCATGATTGCCCCTGCAGCCGGAACACTTGTGGCGAAATCTATAACCGCCCCCGAACCTACATCCTCCCTCATTAAACAGCCAACAAAGCCCCTTTTTTCTTCCAGCCGGCGACCCAGGTGCCTGTTGACCACCGGCCCCCCTTGAAAAAACTGTGCCCCCCCAGGCCTAGGGCCAGACATCAGTTTTATCCACAGCCCTATATCCTTATGGTCCCAACGCAACGACTGCCACGCCGCTTTTCTTTGTCGGAACAGCTCGTTATAACGTAGCCAAGCAATCCCTCCAAACTTTCTGTGCACCTTCCTGATTGTATCTAAGTAGCAAAAGAGCAAAGCGCACAGTTCTGGCTGCTTCGCCCCAATCACGCACGCCAAAATACTAAAGGCCTGCATCCAATTTAAAAACGTGCGCGGAATCAATCTATGTCGCCGCGTTTCGCCTTCCTCTTTGCGACTTTCCCCACCAACCGCTCTGTCAAATTAAACCTCTCTAATGGCAGCAGAGTGAAGATGTCCACGTATTCCCCTTTCCAGATCGGCTTCGGAACCCCCGCCTTCAAGTGCGCCCCTAACGACCCCTCAAAACACACATACACCTCCCCTTTTGCCACGTCCCCTACACCCGCTTGCGACCCCTGCGACCCACCCCCTTTCCCCAGCTGCCCCCCCTCCCCTGCTTCTTCCCCTGCGGCCTCCCCAACAGCCCCTCCCTCGCCACCATCTTGTCACCCCAGCCCTGCATCCCCCAAACCATGCCTGTCACCCACTTTGTCCAGCCTCCGAACCACTTCTCTTAACCCCTCTAAAACCTCTTGCACCCCCCCAGGCCATCCTTTTGACTAGGCCCCCCTCCCACCCTCCCTCCACTCCCTTCTGACAGCTGTATCCTCCCACCAACACCCTGGCCGTCCCTCTTACTGCAAGCCACCTCCCCCCATGCCATCCTTACCTGCCCCCCACTGTTATCCCCGTCCATGACCTCTGGCCCACCCTTGGTCCCCACACTGTCCTCCCTTTCCCCTTCCCTGCTCCAGACCCCCTGCATCTGATAATCACATATTTCGCTACTACCTTGCAGTCCCACGTCCCGGGATCCTGCCGTGACCATCGGGGGGCCCTGCGCCGCCTCCAGCACCGGGCCTGCATCCTCTTCTGCCTCCGACGTTGAAATTTGCCCTTCCGACCTAGGAACTTCCGGGAACGCCTCTTCCTCTGCGTCACTTCCTGGAACTTCCGGTGACTCTGTGCGTCATATCTGGGCGACGCCTCTGCGTCTCCTCCATAGGATGAAGACGCCATCTTTGCCACGTGGACCGCGGCCTGGCAGGGCGCCATGCCCTCACCCTCCCTGGACCTCCACTCTGCTCCTGGACCACGCCAGCTGCGTCCTCGGACGGACCAGCCGCATCACACATCCACCGGGCCCCCGCATTACGTGAGGCCCCGGCTTCAGGTGAGACCTGCTTGTGTGCAGTTCGCGCCCTAGGGGAACGGGGGCTGCGCTCCCTGGCTCCCGCTCCCTGGCCCCTGCTTTGGAGACCCTTTTATGGGTCCCCCAGAACGCGGGACTCCTGCACCGGATGAGGTCCCCGCAGTCAGGACCTCACCCTGTCTCAAATGTGGGCTGTGCCCCCTGGCAGCCACAGACCCCCTATCCTCAGCCACCCATTTAACCCCCGCAGAACGCTAGGTGAGGCCTCCCCTCTCAAGGCCTCACTCGGGTCCATGTGTGGGCTACGCTCCCTAGCAGCTGCAGCCCCCACACCAGAGCTCCGCCGGCGACGGGGATTCCTCCCTAGGCAAGGACCAGACCTGGGAAAGCGATGCCCGGCTGACCTGCTAGGAGGGTCCCTAGTGGGGCTCCCAGATTGGCGCTGAGCTCTGGCAAAGGGTTCAGGGCTCAGGCGCACCGGAGCCCTAGCTCTCCGAGGCCGCAACCCCTCTAACCTATCTAGCTGTGGAGCCCTATCAGCCCCTCCAACTGCCTGTGCTACTCTAGCCCGCAGCCAGGCCTCACCCTGTGAGGCCGCCGCAGCCCTAAGTTGTTGCATTAAGGTGTCAATTGACTCCATAGTGCCTACCTGCACCCTGCCCAAATTTCTTCTTTCAAAAAACTGTCCCTAACTTCCTTCTCTCCCTCCTTTTACCCTCTCTTCTCTCCACCCACTACACTTCCGACCTGACCCTCTTTCTCTCCCCCTCCTCCTTCTGTAATTCCATCTTAACCCCTTCCCCCCCTTTTTCTTGTGCAGTCCAAGCACGCCTGTCATGTAGCCCCTCTGCACATTTCCCTGCTCCTGGCCTCTCTTTATGCGCACAGGTGCTAAAAATTACCATGCAATCGGGTGTGCACAGTCTGTGAAATTTGGCTTTGTTTTTTTCAGTTTGACATAATCATTTATTGATACGATCCTTTAGATTTAGATAGTAAACAGCTATTCAAGAAAAAAAAAGAAAAACAAGTAGAGGAGGATTTCCATTGAAAACAATAGGGTATTTTAAAAGTGTTTTTAGCAGGACTTTGGAATCTGGAAGCCCCCTTTAATAAGAAGACTCCCAGATCTCCACCACCCCACCCTGGGGAATGAGTACAGGGGTACATTAAACCCCTTACTCATTTCCTGAAAGGGTTAAAATATGTGTAAAAAATAAGCTTTAATGTTAAAATATTTTATTTTATGTGTGTGTTTAGTGTATCTTTTCTACTTTTACTTTTTGACAGGTTATCCCACAATGACAGTATGATTCACACAGCTGCATTCATTCATAAGTACAGTCGTGGGACTACTGACAGTGTGGGATCCCTAGGGCACTAGGGGTTACATGAGGACAAGTCATCCCATATATATATATATATATATATATATATATATATATACACACATATATATATATTAATATATGTCAAAAAAGTGTGTGCTTGTGACTTTTTTGTGGGAAAAATCTAGTTCGCTGGCAAAAGCGGGCTCTCGCTATGTAAAGAGCTGAAATCAGTTAACTCTTTCTGATCATGAAAATATTAGGTCATTTAAAAACATGCCTATTTCTCAGCTAATATATATGTTTGAAACATTTGAATTGGCCAAGCATTTTTGTTTAGGGCTAAGTGAAAGATGTGTGCCATTTAAAAGAATGATTTTTTAGTGGAGCAGTGACTTTTAATGCATGCTCCCCAGTGTCAAGCTCACGGAGATGTGCGGCTCGGAGCGAGCGAGCATTTCAGTTGATAAATGCCAGCTGAATATGCCATCGTATTCCCGACAGCTGAAAAATGGGTATAGTGATAAATAGGTTTTTGGCGTCCGATCTTGGATTGCGAATAAGCGCACGCAAGCGAGCTTCCGATTTGGCTTGATGATTTAGGCTCATAGCGTCAGCTACTCCAGACAATGTATGCTATGCTCAGGAGTTACATCATGGGTGGTCATCCAATGAGGGAAAAAGTCACGTCTACTCAGAGATCCGCTGTCGAACTGGTGGCGAAGTTGGCACCTTCCAATGTTCCATGTTTTCTTGATCTGTCATCGCTGCAAGCAGCTGCACCCAGGCAAGTCTGTGCCATATTCAGCCAGTGTACTTTGTGCTGGTTATGGCAGAAGCTCATCACCCACCAATGAGTTTAGTTCCTCTTTAAATATCTTGGTCTATTTTGACAGTACCTCTTGTTTAAAGGAAGCTTAATGGAAGGACCTCTAAAAAATGTATTACTATTAAATCCCCATTTTACATTAAATTGTTTCTTGACAAAGGTATCCCGTAATTTGCCTGCCAGATATCTTCCCCCCCCATTTACCACCAAACTATTAACTCACCCACTTGCCAGCCCCCTCCCCTTACCTTTAAACCAACCCTTACCTTAAATAAATACTCCACACGCTCTCTCACTGTTACCCTCTCCTTTTATCTGCTTCACCCCTCCCCTTAAACTTTTCACCTCTCCTCCTCCATCCCCCTTGTCTGTTTATTGAAATCTAATCCTGACCTCCTCCCCCCCCTCCTATCTTCTTCAGGCATACGTGCCCTTTGTCATGCCGTCCCTCCGCCTACTTTCTAGCTTTGGGCCTCTCTTTTTCACTCCATTACATGGATCAAGGGATTAGTAGTTTACAGAAAAACAATAACATTGTTTTTTCTTTTGATTCATCTTATAGAAAGTGACAAGGACTCTTTTTAGTAAGATCATTTGGTATATTCGGTACTGGGTTATTATGATTTCAGTACATTTCAAAAAAGTGTTAAAGTAGTACATATGTGAAATGGCTAACATGCTATGTGTATAAACACTTGCTTTTCCCCATAGTTACCAGCATTTCTTAGAGGTGAAGGCTATAACACAATTATGGCTAAAATTATATGCTACAAATTAGGAAAAACAACAATAAAAAAAAGCAATTATAGTGGTGACATAAATATGAAGAGTGTATCAGATATTTTACTCAGCAGGGATCCATTTCCATTTTAAATTGCAGGAAATAAAACCATTCCAATATTTTACATTTATATTATTTTTATTTTTAAGATGTATAGGCTCTCAAAAGTTATATAAATATAAAGCTAGAATATGAAAGAAAAATGTACAATATATGTAATATTGACTAATCTAAATTTAGGAACTTCAGAAACCACAAACATTTGCCAATGATGGTTAACTAAAGTAGTAACTTTGGTAAAGGTCATCAGACTCAGGCCACATTTTGTTCCTGACTATTGTATTTTAATTTTTAAAAATATAAAACGATACAAGTTCCAAGGCCATAAATAAAGTACCGTGATTGAGCTTTGTCACCCTAGGACAGTGTGTCACTTGCAGGAGAAGCAGTTGAAAAAGAGTATGAAGTGGCACAGAAATGCTATCAATACAGCCATTACAGCACAAGGAAGATACAAGATATTTTTTTCCTGGGTTTAAAAATACACATATTTACTTACAGAACAGTTAGGAGTATTATTCTCTTTTAATTTCCAAACCTTCTGATTATCTGAAGGCAAGAGGGAGAAAGGTCACATGTGATCACGGACAATAAAAAACCCTATTAAAAACAGGTATTAAAGGCAAAATGCAAATGTATTTGTAGCTAACTGTTAATTCCAAGTAGGTCACAAAAAAGGTCATTTATTCTCCTGTGCCCCTTTTTGTAGCATCCACCCCCTTTTTGATCTTTGCATTTTCTTTACATGTCTACAAAAGCCATATTACATATTAAAATATAAGAGGAACACATTATGGATTTACAGCATTAGCTGCTAAGTTGTTCCTTGTTGCTATGGCCTTTTAGGGAAGGAGGAGGATGGTGAGTGCCACCTCAAGACATAATAATAAGGGGGATGATATAGGCCTTGCATTGCTGCCCTGGAGCATGAAGAAGTTGACAGTTTGTTGACAGAAGTGGTCAGTCACCTATAAGGTAATATTACATTACAGGGATAGCCATATATTTTTGGATGTGCTGACTGTTGCCAATGACCCTGTTACCTGCTTGTAGATGATTAGGAGAAAATGAACAACCAGTTTGCTTGTTATAGAGATTTTTTTTAAGGTTGTTGATTACAAGATGGTATGGGATGAACAGAGCAGAATTAAAATTTGTGACAAAACAAAAAGTACAAACTGCAAAAAAAATAAAAATAAAAGGAGAATAAAGAGGTTTTTTGGCAAATTAAAGTGTAATATACAAATAGTGACACATTAATGCAATAATAATACTGCTACATAAGCAGAACAGTTGGTGCAGGACCTGAGTTTCATTGGTCTCAATCTTATTCAGAAATATTTTTGCTAGACATCAATCACCTACTTCAGTAGTTGTATGTATTGTGTTGTTGACATCCAAATACAGCGAGAAGGCTAATCGCTGATGCAAAGAAGCAAAGAAACAATGGATTATTTGGTTACCCGCAGTCTTATTACCTGACGCGTTTCGCCTTTGTTTGGTTTCCCCAGGGGTATTTGGGTGCTTAAATACATACAATCTAGGTACATTAGTAAAACATGGGAGAAAATAAAGAGATTTTGAAGTTAGTCTGAAGTAACGGTATGTTGTTAAACAAGTAGTAAAACTTAAAATCGTTTCAGAATATATTATCATGAAGTCCTATTGACATTTGCTTAACAAGAACCACTAAATATACATTTATCATCCGTATGTATGATATATATTGTAAGAAATTATTGTTTAATTATAAAACTTTTATTGTGATAGTATAAACGGGGAAATTTGTTTAGCAGTGATGAAGTTTTGAGTAAATAGGGGGTCTAGATATGTAGATATTAAAACCTTTAAGCAACTGACTTTTGACCATTCTTTATAGACCTTTTGTATTTGGAATTGATCCTCTACAAATACCTACACCTGATGGGTGGGCTATGAAGGCTACCCCTAGTCTTTTGATATAATCCTGGGACCAGGTAATTAACAATACAAAAAATGTTTTACTTTTTTTTGCTTTCTTTCAAAAAAGTTATTTATTTTTTCTTTTTACAAAATAAAGCCATTTATTTGGGATCCAGGCCCGCAGTGTCCTGGAAGGAATGGGTGGGCTGGTACTCCTCCTGTTTTCTAGGCCAGAAATTGGTCATGGCTCTAGAGCACCTGGCTAATAATAAAAGCAGCAGGACTTTGAGACTGTGTGAAGTTGTAGCCTAAGCCCAGGTGTGGCTATGGGTGTGTGAAGCCTTTACGCTAAGAGAAGGCCTCCCACAGTTTAGGTCTGGTAGACCAGCAGTTCTGGACAGAGGGTCAGTGAGTCAGGCAGGTGAATCTTGTGTTTTTGTGACAATCATGCAGTAATGACACTGATACCCCTAGAGGAAAACTTGGATATTTGCTTTGTTTTGGTGTTTTTTTAAGTAAAAGTGGGCAAAGAGCTCTGAAAGTGGAACTAAAGCACCATTTGAACTGCTGTGGATCTGTTTCTACAACCAATCCACCACAACAAGCTCACAAATCACAAATCTTTTTTATTCATATATTTGTTATTATGCAATATATGTATATAGTTTGTTAACTTTCTAATTGTTTTGAAGTTCAATTTACCATGTGAATGACAATATTACAATCTGTAGGCAAGGTGACAGCAGGCAAAAAGGATTTTTGCGTGATCGACAGCGTTCAGAAGGCAGCATAAATATTAGGACATTGAAAAAGGGTGAACTAAACCCACTAGCAACAGTTTCTGCTATCAAAACAGCAGCAGAACCCATTGCTATTGATTTGTAACCACCCCTATTTATTGTAACCAGTGCTGCATAATATGTTAACGCTATATAAATCTTGTTTATTAATAATAATAATAATAATAATAATAATTTTTGCTAGCTGGCATCATGACCTAGATGACATGTGTTAGGAATGCCACCCATTAAGTTGTGGTTTTCCGGAAAATGGCAGGCAAAACAGATTTTTGCGTGATGGACAGCGTCCAGAAAGCAGAATAAACATTACGATATTGAGAAAGGGTGAACTCAACCCACTAGCAACAGTCTCTCCTGTCAAAATAGCAGAAGAATGCATTGCTATTTAATGTACTCACCCCTTTTTAATTTATATAGCCGCATAATTTGTTCACGCTATATAAATTCTGTTTATTATTAATAAAAATTGCTAGCTGGCATCATGACCTTGATGACATGTGTTAGGAATGCCACCCATAAAGTTGTGGACAAGTAGCGCGGTGAAATTAGGCAAAAGGATAGAAGACCAGAGACGGAGCGTGGGTCAGCGGGAGCAGTAGCAGTGTGTGGCCTTTGGTCAACTATCGCCAGGGAGACCGCATTGGTAAGTGTCATGGAGAGCTGGGTGTAGTGCATCGTCAATGCCACCCAGAAGTGTGCAATACGAATTTTGTGAATGGAGTACTGACAGTCGGCAGCAGCAGGAGGAGGCGGTGGGTCCTGGGACGGAGCGGGGACTGCATTGGTACGTGGCATCTAGAGCTGGGTGTAGTGCATCGTCAATGCCACCCAGAAGTGTACAATTTTAGTGAATGGAGAAGTGGCCTGTGAAGGAGGAAAGGCCTGAGCTAGCTGTCCCTCTCTCTCTTGACAAGGCTGGTACCCTGGTCCAAGGATGGTGATCCAGGGTCTGTGGCAGCATATCCCTGTCTCAGCGTCTTCTTCTGGTCACTCAGAAGTCTGGCAGAGTCTCCTCTTCCAAGAACTGGTCCCTAACTGCAAAACACTAGGGGCTCTGACTGCTCTCCTCATATACAGTTTTTGCTAGACTAGAACCTTCTAGAGGGTGGACTGGAGAAGCTCAACACAAACAGATACATTGTTTGAGCTCCCGTCTTGTATAAACGTACATTAGAACTTTAATGATACCCAATGGCAATGACACAGCAGGTTTTCCAGACAAAAACAAGTTTCCAGACATATCAACAGAGCTACAACCAGACATTTAAAAGGTCAGGCTGTCTGCTTTTTGGTGGTAAACAACGTCTGGATTTTTCCCTCCAAAATATAGTCTTCTTTAAACACTATGGCAGCTGTGGAAAATGACCAGCTTTTCTAATAGTCTCTCAGTATTCATTAACCCTTTCCACAGAGCCATGCAAATATAGTGATAATGAACAGGATATAAATTACAACACATAAAATGCAATTGCACAGTAATAAACAGTGCAAGTTAACCCTTTTAGGTGAAATAAAATAAGAAGTTGTAACATTAGATAGGGGAAATAGGCAAATATCCACAAATGTCCAAATGTCAACGTACTCCCTGCTCCAGGGCACTACACATTTGTAACTGTCATCTAGAGCTGGGTGTAGTGCATCGTCAATGCCACCCAGAAGTGTACAATTTTAGTGAATGGAGTACTAACAGGCTTCAGCAGGAGGAGGAGGCGGTGGGCCCTGAGATGGAGCGGGTAACACATTGGTAACTGCCATCTAGAGCTGGGTGTAGTGCATCATCAATGCCACCCAGAAGTGTAACTTTTATTGAATAGAGCACTGACAGGCAGCAGCAGCAACAGGAGGTAGCGGTGGGCCCTGAGACGGAGGATGGAACGCATTGGTAACTGGCATCTTGAGCTAGGTGCAGTGCATTGACAATACCACCCACCCAGAAGTGTGTAATACAATTTTAGTAAATGTAGTACTGACAGGCGGGAACAGCAACAGCAGGAGAAGGAGGCGGTGGGCCCTGAGATAGAGCGTGGACTGCATTTGTAACTGGCATCTAGAGCTAGGTGTGATACATCATCAATGCCACCCAGAAGTGTACAATTTTAGTGAATGGAGTACTGACAGGCGGCAGGAGCAGCAGGTGGAGGAGACAGTGGGCTCCGAGAAGGAGCAGGGACCGCATTGGTAACTGGCATCTAGAGCTGGGTGTGATGCATCATCATTGCCACCCAGGAGTGTACAATTTTAGTGAATAGAGCACTGACAAGCGGCAGCAGGAGGAGGAGGTGGGCTTTGAGATGGAGCGTTGACATGAATGCCAACCCTTAATCTTACTATACTTAGCTGATAAATTAGGCAAAGGCAATGGTACTCATCAGTGTGGCAGTACTGGGAGTTTTCATCTGCAGTTTGTCGGCTTCCCGGAAGCAGCAGAAATGTAAAGTATATTGCTAGCTGGCACAATGGCACATATGACATTGGCTATGAATGCCACCCTTGGACTTGCAATTACTAGCGGAAAAATTCAACCGAAGCAGGCTCAGCTGACATGGTGTTGGTGATCCGAGGCAGCCACAGACTCAGCACAGGAGCAGTGTTGGTTCACAGAGGCATCTTGGTTGGCCAGTGATTCCTTGTGTCAGTCAAACAGTGACATCTGCAGTGGGGATATGATAGTTGTTAGTAACCCTAGTTGACATTTTCCGACGATAGTCGTGATTGGTTGTCCGTGACCACTCCGCCTACGGCACTGAAGGTTCTTTTGGACAGAACACTGGATGCTAGGCCTGAAAGAAGCTTGATGGCATACTGTGCCAACTGCGGGCAGATTTCGAGTCTGTTGATCTAAAAATGAATGGCGTCACTACTGTCAGGACAGGCATCCTCCTCATAACTGCTGTCGTCAACATCACCACCAGCCAGAAAAGAGCCAACGTAATCATGCACCATGATGGCCGCATCAGGTTTCACCAGGCATCCAGAAAATCCCCCTGCCTTGGCCTAGACTTTTGGATGTGTGCTGCCTGCTGCCAGCAATGCTGCTGCCGCCGCTACAGGATGATACGGTGGAGGCAGTGTCCGCCTGAGCTCCCTGTGTGGAATGTGGTGCGCGGAACTCATCACACAGCTGGTCGCGTAGTATTCCGCTCAGACGGGTCATCTTTTCTTTCAATTGCTCTGGGTTGGGTAGAAACTGTGACATTTTGTTTTTGTAGCGGTGATCCAGAAGGGTGGCCAGCCAGTAATTATCCCCGTTTTTGATGCTAAAAATGCGGGGGTCCCTCTGTAGGCATTGCAACATGTGTACACACATATGAAAAAGGGGTTCCCTGGGCTCATCCTCCTCCTGTCCCTCACTAGGTGCCAAGACATCTTTCTCCTCAACTCCCACCTCCTCTTCTTCAAGCTGCAGCAGTTACTGTTGTTTTATCGCCCCCACAATGACTGGGGCGTGACAGCACAAATGCGGGTTTGACGACTCCTGTCCATCAGCCCCAACATGGTATCCCTCATCATTATCTAATCATCTTCCTCCTCCTCCTCCTCTTGAAAATCCTGATTCTGGCCAGTGTCCCTTCTTGCTCCTCCTGATGCTGGCTGTGCGCTATGGAGTGTAATGTCACCATTGTCCTCCTCCCCCATTTTTTTCCCTCCTCTCCTATCACCACTTTCCATCAGGCCACACAGGGTATTATCAAGCAGAAGGATGATGGGTATGACATTGTTCCAACCTGACCGCTCCCGACTCACAACGTTTCTGGCCTGCTCAAAGGAGGCCAGTACCTTGCACAGTGTCTCCATCTGCAGCCACTGGCCACTAGTAAAATAGTTCAGTTGTGTGGCTGTACCAAGGGCTCCGCTGCCTCCATGCACCACGCTGCACTGACCATGTAATGGCGGACGGCTAGCTTTTGATCACACAGATGCTGGAGCATGTGCCGGGTGGAGTTCCATCTGGTCACAGTGTCACAAATGAGTCTATGCAGTATGTCAGGATCCGAACCCCGGAATGCTTCGGTGTCTGGCTGCAGCTCTGTCTACTGCGCCACTTGAGGGTTTGCCTTTTGCACTCTTTTTCCTTGGACAAAGATACCTTGATACTTAGTATCTTGCTGTACCTTGAAGTCCTGGCCCCTCCAATGAACTTCCTATTTAGGCTATGTCTCTGAACTTTCTGTTGCCAGAATATTATGCTCTGCCAATATCTTGCTCTTCCTGCTACTTTTAAAATGACCAAGTAAAATCATCTACCAACAATAAAAACTTAAACTTATTAACTCCTGTGCGCAGTAGAGTTTATTTTTATTTATAAAAATACTTTACTTTATGAAGGCAGGGCTCCGCTATGTACTTGCGTTGTCTTTGCGATCTACCAGTAGATCGCAATGCACCAGTAGATCGCGATCCACCTGTTGGGCACCGCTGATTTAGGCTAAATGCTTAACACATGATATACCTTATTTCCCAAGCAAACATTTTTTTAATAAGGCAAATATGTATTTTATATGGGGCATATATTAAAGCAGAACTAAAGTGTCACTTAAAAAATTAGTAAAAGAGCGGTGCATGAATGGTGGGGAGATTGAATAGACTACATCCTAGCCAATCAAGATGAATGAAGATTGCAACTAGAAAGAGAAGAAGGAAGAAGATCGTGGCTCCCTGAAATTGGCCATATGGAGGAACTTGAGAAGATTTTTTGTGATTATTGTGCATATTGCATGAAATCACAACTCATTCATAGCAAGAGGCATAATAGTGGAGCAGGGAGACAGGAGGAGGAAGATGATTATGATGATAATGATGAGGGATACCATGTTGGGGCTGATGGACAGGACTCGTCCAACCCGCATTTGTGCTGTTACGCCCCAGGCATTGTGCGGGCGATGAAACAACAGTAACTGCTGCAGCTTGAAGAAGAGGAGGTGGGAGTTGATTTTTACTTGGTCGTTTTAAATGTAGCTCGCAAGCCAAAAAAGTGTGGGCACCCCTGGCCTAAATCAACCCATTCATGAATAGTTGCAAATTTACTGGTCTTCATATAAAAATGGCAATGTGTGTATTGTAATATATGCAAATACTGTCTCAACTATCTCATTTTTGAAGTCGTTCATGCTGAAATCCAAAAAAGTCCTGCATAATTGTTTTTTCACAACATAATTTTGTACTGGGGCATCAATCAATGTTCAAACACAGATTTTAACCCATGTGTATAGGCTTTTGGAATGGTCACTATAACAAATGCCTATTTTTAAATTTTTATTAAAACAGAAGTATTTAGTTCAATCATTGGTGTGAAAAGACACCTTCAAAGAAGTTAAATTCTACTGTCTCATTAGGAAACTTTTTAGTTGCATCTTAAAAAAATGTAAAGATCTTTGCCCATACCTGTCAATTAGAAAAGAGTCAATTAGAGAAGAAAAACTGGAAGAGCTCATCATATTGTGCAAAACAATATGTACATGTTTGGAATAATATGATCAGCTCCTCTAGTTTCCCTCAGTCCTCCCTTGTCAAAAATTAACTCTCTTCTAACTACCTAATATAAAACATGGGTAATTGTAGAGTGAAATGGTAAAGTCCCTGGGTTGAAAAGAAACATATCAATACTAATAAAGTTGTTTTGAGAATGACAGTGTCAGTAAGTAAGTGGAGGTCTGGTCGCATTTGGTACGTAAGATTCATCCGCAGCCACACTTGGGATCACCGTCAGGGGGATTAAAGTGATTATTCTTCAGCCTTGTCTGAAAGGCATTTTTGGAATTAGAATCCACCAATGTACATACAAAATGTTTTATAAGAAAAAAAAAAACTATTAATGGTTGAAAACATTTCAAAACACAGAAGTTCTTGACATATAAGCTGACAGTCTCAAAAAACAAATTCAGGAAAGTGAGGAGGCTTTTTTTGTCTTACTTTTTTTGCTGCTGTCCTTTTGGGATAATTTCCCTTTACCTTCTGATCTGGAGAGATAATGTAAGTTGAAATGTGTACAGGTGAGGGGATGTCCTATTTTAGGAAGTTCTGACAGGAACATGTCCCCATTGGAAGATTTACCCTTACATTTTGTTCTAGTGATGGCTGTAAAACTCCAAAATTCCTCATCAACTTCTATCCTGGTAAAAGTAGTCACCAACACTAACGGGTACATTTTCTTAAAGGGAGTCAATGAAAAGAAGAATGGCCATGGAGGTTGCAATTGCAATTGGTCCCTCTACAAGGCCCACCTTTTAACCATTGTCATCCTGTTTAGAGAGTGTTCTGCCTCCAGCAGCAAAAAAAAGGGTGGAAGTGCTGGTTTGCCAGAGTTCCTAAAAGTACAGATCATGACCTAATCTGGACCTGTTTGCCATGGGTCACTGCCTGCCCACTTATCAGAATTTTCTCTGGAGCTAACAGATCTGTGGGTTCGCCACTAGGGGTGCTTCTTACATATATATGATAATAAAAAAACTTGACAAAGGTCCCAATTCTTTCAACTTTATCAATACTCATAGAAAATACAATATTAACCATAGCTTTTGTATCTATTAATATGTAGGTGAATAAAAAGTTTAATTACATCATAAATATTTGTATTGTAGTGATACATACTTGGCTTTAATGTCTTGATTCCCCCATTATAAACATATAAAATGTTTTTTTTAAAAAGTTAATATCATTGGCCTGTTATTGCCTTAAATAATGACACAAGCTATGAAAATGAAAGAGCAAAATAGTTTTACTATAAAAAGTAATTTCTTATGCTGCCCTTCAACCCTACCCTCCAATCTTTCTATTGAAAATATTTAGAAACAACAACAAAACAACAAAACTATTTTATGCTGATGAACAGCAACTCCATAAACAGATCTTTAAATTAATTGCTAATAAACTTTATTGGAAGACAATCGATTAATAGATTAGGCATCCTGGTCCGCTGTCCGTCCTCCCCAGATGTCATCCTTTGTGCATTGAAGTACTGGGGGCAACCATGTCCTGGCACCGCACAACTAACTTCTCAAGGCTGAGCGGTGATAATTGCGAAGTTAGATTGTGGTTATTTTCACCTGGTGAGTATTGGTGCTGAACCAGGTCCTGGCAGAGACAAAATAAATGGACTAACCGAAGCTCTACAGTGTCCTGTGTTGTGCTACTTCCCTTAATTTCACACTATATTGACAGACTAATGAACTAAACACCTTTAATATTATGCCAGGATCCTTTTCACATGTATATAATTACAGCACTGCAGTTAACAGATTGGAAGATGTTTGTGATGTAAACCATCCCCTTATTAATGCTGACATATGAAAGTAGAGAATGTTGTAAAAATGTTCTATAAAAAATTGAGTTAAATGTTTGGACACCCAAAAATTATAATCTTCTCAAATATTGTTTAGTACAAATAAATACTCTCTGGATGACATAAATAACATACATTTATTTTTTCATTTGTATACATCGTTTCTATATACAGTAACTGCATTCTGTAATTTTTTTGTACATTGAACATGGTTGCTTTTTCTTTGCTGTCAATAGATCAGCAAATAATGTATATTTACTTTATTTGATGTTTTCCGATGTTTTGCAACACCCAATGCTGATTTCTTTATATGTACCTGTGGTAGAAATAATGATATCCAATTCATTATGTTGTAATTTAAGGTACTGCCTTTTTATATAAGGCAAAAAAGGTAACAGAAAAACTCCAGCCCTATTTTACAATATAAAAATAAACAGCCAATTAAACAATAAAAAATCATAGATATTTTATTAAAACTTTATGTCAAAATATTGTTTACCATTTCATCTAGTAAAGGGTAATAAATAAACCAGACCATCTTGCCTCTCTTGAGTAATTTCCTAGTGTGTATTGTCCCATCTATTTTTTAATAGATAATAATATTAATAACAATTTGCTTCACAGAACTGCTCAAGATTAAGTTGTAAAAAGATGCCGCTATTGCTTGGAGCTTATCACCTGAAAGCATTAAATATAAACCATGCATATGTACTTTTTCATATAATAATACATATTATTTAAACACAAGCCTATTTGGTTCTAATGTTATCAAAATGTTATGACAAATGTTATAAATGGTAATATGCAAAACAAAACAAATTGTTACATATATACATACATAGCAGGTTGAAAAAAGACATAGGTCCATCAAGTTCAACCACTAGTGAAATAAACATATCCCAGATATAAAACCCTGTTAGACATAGTTGGTCCAGAGGAAGGCAAAAAAAACAGGGGACAAAAATTCCTTTCTGAATCTATGAGGCAATCGGGTGTTCCCTGGATCAACAGTCAATGTTATCTTTACTTTAAATCCCTATACCCAGTTATATTCTGTGCTTCTAGAAAAACATCCACCTTTTGCTTAAAGCAATCTATAGTAGTTGCTGAAACTACTTCCTGAGGGAGCCGATTCCACATTTTCACAGACCTTACAGTGAAGAATCCCTTCCTTATCCGGAGCTTAAACTTTTTTTCCAACAGACACAAAAAGAGTACCCTCTTGTTCTTTGTAATGATCTCAAAGTGAATATTTGGGAAGATAGTTCTCTATATGGATCATTTATATATTTATACAGGGTGATCATATCCCCCCTTAGACATCTCTTCTCAAGGGATAATAGATTTAGTTCAGCTAATCTCTCCTCATAGCTGAGCTCCTCCATTCCTTTTATTAGTTTATTTGCCCTTTTCTGCACTCTCTCCAATTCCACAATGTCCTTTTTGTGAACTGGTGCCCAAAACTGGACTGCATATTCCAGATGTGGTCTGACCAATGCTTTGTACAGGGGCAGGATTATGTCTCCATCTCTGCGTTCTATTCCTTTTTTAATACAAGAAAATACTGTACTAGCTTTAGATTCTGCAGCTTGACATTGCATGCTTTTATTAAGTCTATGATCTACTAGAACCCCCAGATCCTTTTCCATTTTTGACTCCCTCAAATGTATTCCCCCTAGACAGTATGAAGCATGAATGTTGTTAGCCCCCAAGTGCATGACTTTACATTTATTAATAATAAATGTAATTTGCCACTTGGCTGCCCAATCAAACAGTACATCCAGGTCTGCTTGTAGAATATAGACATCCTGTATGGACTTAATTCCATTACTTAGTTTGGTGTCATCTGCAAACACAGGAATGGTACTTTTAATCCCAAACACTATATCATGTATAAAGATGTTAAACAGTAGGTCCCAACACTGAACCCTGGGGTACACCACTAATAACCTTAGACCATTCAGAGTATAAATCATTAATTACAACTCTCTGGATGCAGTCTTTAAGCCAGTTCGCCATACATTTACAGATTGACTTTTCTAAACCTATTGACCCTAACTTGCAAATTATCTGTCTGTGGGGTACAGTGTCAAATGCTTTAGCAAAGTCCAAGTACACTATATCAACTGCTACTCCACTGTCTACCTGTTTACTTATTTCCTTATAAAAAGAGAGTAAATTTGTTTGACAACTTCGGTCTTTTTTAAAGCCAATAACTATCACTTATACTAATATTTTCTAGCAGAAACTCGTCTATGTGGTTCTTTATAAAATTCTCTAGGACCTTTCCAGCTATGGACATTAAACTAACCGGTCTGTAGTTACCTGGTAATGACTTTGCTCCCTTTTTAAAGATAGGTACCACATTGGCCTTACGCCAATCCATCGGTACGTTGCCAGTGACTAAGGAGTCTCGAAAAATTAGAAATAATCCATCGGGTCCTGGTGCTTTGTCAACCTTCATTTTTCCCAACTGTTTCTCAATTGTGACTCATTTAAGGCAGTGACGTTGCTATTATGAATTTGGACTTGAGCTCTGCCATTTTCCTTTGTGTACACAGAGCTAAAAAAACGTGTAAATCTGTAAATCTGCCTTTTCTTCATTCCCAGTTACCAACCCAGCGACATCCTTTAAGAGGCCTACATGCTCAGATCTGATTTGTTTGCTGTTTATATATTTAAAAAAAATGTAGGGGTTTTCCTTACTTTCCTTTGTAATCTGTCTCCTTATCTCCTTTTACATCTTTTGTTATATTCTTTATAGTTTTCAAATTATGAAAGTGGTCCTTCATTTTTATATTTTTTGGAATGCCATTTACTTGTTATTTATGGCTATTTTAACATCAGCTGTGAGCCACATAGGTTTTAATTTTAGCCTCTTAAACTCATTACCCATTGGAGTATAATTTTCAGTGTGGTTTTGTAAAACAGACTTGAAACATTCCCATTTCTGTTCAGTGAGGACAATATTGTCTCCCAGTCCAAGTCACAAAGAGCCGCCCTTAATAATGGAACATTTGCTCTCTTAAAATTAAATGTTTTTATCTATTCTCTTTTATATGCACATTGGTTATAAGCTCGGCGTTGTTAGAAAGAACTAGGTCCAGCAGAGTATCATTTCTAGTTGGGGCTTCTATAAACTGTACCATAAAATTATCTTGTATTAAATTCAGAAATGTTCTCCCTTTTGCTGTTCCTGTAGTGCCATTACTCCAGTCAATGTCAGGGTAGTTGAAATCTCCCATGATTAAAACACTTCCACTTTTTGCTGCTTTTTCTATCTGTGCTATTAGTTGATTTTCTATTTCTTCCTTAGCACTGGGGGGCCTATAGCAGACTCCAATAATTAATTGTGTGTTATTCAACCCCACATTCAACTCCACCCATAATGCCTTGTTCCATCCGCAATTTCTTCTGTCACATTCACTTTTAGATCACTTCTCACATACAGACAGACACCACCACCCTTTCAGTTGACTCTGTCTTTACGAAAAAGAGTATACCCAGGAATATTGACAGCCCAGTGATGCAAAGAACAAAGCCAGGATTCAGCAATGAAAACTAAGTCATAATTCTCCTCACTCATTAAGGCTTTCAACTCCCCAATTTTGTTTGCTAGACTTCTAGCATTGGTGAGCAGGCTCTTTAAACCATTGCTGCTTTTACCATCATTGTTTGCCAATTCCTTTTGTTTTTCAATACAGCTAGTAGTGCACCATCCAATGTTTATGTAACGTGGGAAGCTCCATACATTTATGCAAGACCTTTCCCCCAACTATCCCCAATCCACCCTCCACTAGTGGCTGACCCCTGACTAACCTTTCTGCCACCTTATTTAACTGTCCCACACCCCTCTGTCCTAGTTTAAATATCCCTCCACCATTTCCCTAAATCTTTCCCCTAGCACAGCTGACCCCCTTTCATTTACGTGCAAACCATCTCTGGCATACAGTTTGTACCCCAATGAAAAGACAGCCCAGTGCTCTATGAACCCAGAACCTTCCCTCTTGCACCAAGACATAAGCCATGCATTTAGCTGCCTAAGCTCCCTCTGCCTTTTCTGTGTTGTGCATGGCACAGGCAATATTCCAGAGAACATAACCTTGGAGGGCCTTTCCTTCAACTTGAAACCTAGTTCTTTAAACTGATTTTTAAGGATCATCCATCTTCCATCTGTCTTGTCATTGGTTCCAACATGGACCAAGATGGCTGGGTCCTGTCCAGCCCCTTCCAGTAGTTTGTCCACTCGGTCCACCACATGCCGAACCCTGGTACCAGGGAGACAGCAAACCATTCGGTTGAAGGGATCCAGGCGACAAACTATTCTATGCGTCCTCCTAATTAGTGTTGTCGTTCAAATTCGGGTCGTCCCAATGTTCGACCCAACGACCCGTGTCCTCCTACCATTCAAATTCGGGTGGACACGACCCTAATTTTGCTGGATTCGAAGCCCCGAATTCGACCCTCCCACAATGCCTGGTGACCTCCCCCATGATGCCTAGGGCCCTCCAATAACAGCAGAGATGCTCCCCTCCATGTTTGTTGTGACAGCCAGCCAATCTGTCACTGCATGCCACACAGGCAGCTATTGGCCTATATAAGGCCAGGGCGTGCCTGCATTTACCACTCCTGACAGAGATTTGCTAGCATCAAAAACCTTTCTGTGCTGCTTGGCTTGCTTTGTCAAAGCGAAAAAAAGTGCTTTACTTTGTCACACTCACACCATTAGTAAGATAGATTGTTGGATTGTACTGTATTGGTGCGGCCCTGAAATCTACTGTACTCAGATATGTAGAAAGTTTCACTGTTAGCTAGATAGATAGATACATAGATAGATAGATAGATAGTCAGTCAGTGTGTTACATACATGCAGCCAAAGGCAGGGTCCCCTCGCTGACTGCATGCACAGTATCACACTTGTACTGAAAGACAGACACACAGACGCAGTGTATACTGCAGTATATAGTTTGTATACTGTGCTGCATATTACAAGCCTCACCACTGAAGCAAAGTGCTGCATACAACACACACAGCGCACTTGCATTTTTTGTGTCAACCTCCCCCCTCCCCCCCAATAAAAGAATCCACTTACTGTACAAATTTACATATACATATAGCATATTAGCTACAAAGTATTTTGCAGGGTGTCAAGCCACATAAATAAAAACATTTCTACAATGTCTGGCCAAAGAGAAAAGGGCAGCTTTGGCAGGGGTGGCAAGCAAAGCAGTATGACACAGGCCTTACAGGTGTCCCAAACTGCCCATGATACACCTGTTCCTCCTAGTTCTTCATCAGCCGCTGGAAAGTCACGTGTACAGCAGTATGAAGAGGAGTCCCACCGAGGGGTTGAAGAGGCGGAGCTACAAGAATTCCTTCAAGATGCTCAGTTGTTTCAGTCATCTGACGAAGAGTCAGTTCACAGGCTTTCCCCCTACTTACTTTTCACCAGAACACTCTGAGCCAGACAAGCCAATTCAAACTGGCTCCAAAAGGCCGCTGCTTCCTTTCGGCACATATAGGGAAACTGTCTCTTCTGATGATGATGTCCTTGATCTGACATGGGGCGAACAAGGAGATCATCATAGGCAGGAAGAAGAGGAGGAGGAAAAAGAGGAGGGGGGAGGTTGCAGAGCGCCCTCAAAGGGGGAGAGGGAGGAAGAGGGTAAAAGCTGCCCACACTCTGCATTCTTCAAGTACCAGTGAGGCAAGTCATAGACGTATATCGTCGGAAGCTGTCACCACCGCTATGCCTCAACAACCGTGGACCGCCACCATGAGCACCAGCTCCAGAGCACCTTTCGGCCCAGTTAGATGTTTGCCCGTGTGGGCATTTTTTAATGTCCATAGTGATGACAACACTATGGTAATTTGTAAACTGTGTGCTCAACACTTAAAACGAGGCAAAAACCCAAACAAAGTTGGAACAAGTTGCATGAGCACTCTAAAAAGCCACTACCCAGTAACCTGGCGGGAACACCCGGTCAAAGCACAGAGCTCTGTGCCACCACCTCCACCCAAGAAGCAATCTCAAACTGCTCGATCTTCCTCCCCTGCCTTTCCTCCTTCTGCCACCAATGTTACCCATGCTGCTGCCAGCAATTTGAATGGGGCATGTAGCCGAGCATTACCTTTTTCAGGCTCCACCAGTGGTGAGCAGGAGCTCCAACGCAGATCAGCTGCTGTTTGTCGCATTGCTAGCAGTCAAGACCAGGCATCATTGCCATCCCTCACAACTTCTACCCCATCGTCCAATCTTTCTGTGGTTAGCATTAGCAGCATCCAACTTTCCTTCCCCCAGATGCTGGAGCGCAAGATGAAATATGGCCCAAATTACCCCAAAACAAAGCTAATCAATGTGGCAATTGCACAGCTGTTTGCGTTAGAGCTCCTCCTTTAATGGCTGGTGGATTCCAATGCGTTCCGTTATGCATTCCTCTGCGCAAACGCACAGTACGTTATGCCTAAGCAACAGTAATTTGCAGAAAAATGTGTTCCTGCTTTGCATGAACACGTGCAGAGCAATGTGTCCATGGCCCTGCAGCACTCAGTTTCTAGCAAGGTGCACGTGACAACCGACAGTTGGTCGAGCAAGCATGGAGTGGGAAGATATATTTCCTATACAGCTCACTGGGCAACTTTGGTGGCAGCAGGGGAAGATGCAGCTGCAGCAAGGCCTGCATACCTACCTCCGCCCAGAGCACATCGCCATGCAATTTCCTCCTCAACCTCCACTTCCACCTACTCTTTTGACTCTTGTGCCTCAACTTCTTCCTCCAGGGACACTTTGCCGTGGAGACCCAGCACCTCCCATTCAGCATCATCTGTTCACCGCCAGCAACAACCTGCAGTTTGCTATTTCGGTGCACAATTCAGACATTGCCACGCAGTCCTGAGGTTGCAAAGCCTGGGTTCCCTCAGCCATTCTTAGTGCCTTGCGGGAGCAGGAGCACATATGGCTCACTCCCAACAGACTTCAGCCAGGCAAGGTCGTGTGTGACAACGGGGCCAATCTGCTGGCAGCCCTGAGTTGTGGGAAACACACACGTACCTTGCCTGGCTCACGTCATGAACCTGATAGTACAGAGCTTCCTTGGGAATTACCCAGGCCTTCAGCCGCTGTTACTGAAGGCCAGAAAGTTGTCAGCGCATTTCCGCCGGTCGTACACAGCCAGCACCAGTTCGGTGGATTTACAGCGAAATCTCAACCTGCCAGTGCACCGGTTAATTTGTGATGTGGCCACATGTTGGAATTCCACCTTTTACATGCTGCAGTGGCTGGCTGAATAACAGAAAGCGGTGGTGGATTACGTGAAAGAGTCTGTTCGTTTTAGAAGTATACCTACACTACTTTTCTTCAGCCCTGCGGAGTGGCTGCAAATTGAGGACTTGTGCACCTTTTGAAGAGGCCACCAGGATTATCAGCAGAGATCAGGCCTGTGTCAGTGACACCATCCCCATCATATGCCTGCTGGAACAGATGATGGTGGATCTCGGACACGTCATGACAGCCTTCATGCAGTGAATAGTGCATAGCCAAAGATCCACGCATACAACACATAAAAACACAGACTGACGACTATTGGATTGCTACATTACTGGATCCACGTTACAAGCCTGAGATACAACATCTGATCTTGCTCCAATACAGGGGACCTAAAATGCAGCACTACCAAGAAGTGCTTGTAAGGGACTTGTGCTCAGCCTTTCCGGCTGCCTGCAGCAGCAGCAGCAGGGATCCCTATTTCAGTTCCACCAGCCATGGGAGCCAAACAACTGCTTTAAGTGGCATGGGTGGCAGCAGTGGTAGAGGTCGTCTAAGCCACTTGCTATCTATAAAAAAAACATAAAAATGTCTGTATTTATGTAAAAAAAATACAGATATTTACTTCTGTTATCACTTGCAATCTCTCAAAATGAACAGAAAAATGTATGTATTTCTGTAAAAAAACATATTTTATTCTGATACCACTTGCTATCTATCAAAATAAACAGAAAAATTTCTGTTTTTCTATAAAAAGATACAGATATTTAATTCAGGCTACAACTTGCTATCTATCAAAAAAGCCATAAAAATGTATGTATTTCTCTCAAAAAAAAATACAGATATTTAATTATGATAAATAAATATCAGTATTTTTTAGAGAGAAATACAGATTTTTTATGGCTATTTAGATAGATAGTAAGTGGTATTAGAATTCAATATCTGTATTTTTTTTGTACAGAAATAAAGAAAATTTTATGGGTTTTTGGATAGATACTAAGTGCTATCAGAATGAAATATCTGTATTTTTATGGATAAATATAGAAATTTTTCTGGCTTTTGTGATAGACTACAAGAGGTAAAATTTAGGATACCTCTTGCAATCTATCACAAAAAAACCTAAAAATGTCTGTATTTCTGTAAAAAAAATACAGATATTTAATTATGATAGCACTCGGTATCTATCCTAAAACCCATAAAAAATTCAGTATTTCTCTCCAAAAAATACAGATATTTTATTCTGATCCTACTTTGCTATATATCTCCAAAGCCATAAAAATCTCTAAATTTCTCTCCCAAAAATCTAGATATTTAATTCTGATAGCACTTGGTATCCATCCAAAAGACCATAAAAAATTCTATATTTCTCTATAGAAAATACAGATCTTTAGTTCTTATCCCACTTTGCTATATATCCCTAAAGCCATAAAAATTGATGTATTACTCTACAAACAATACTGATATTTAATTCTGATAGCACTTGATAGTTGTTATCTATCTAAAAGGCCATAAAAAACTACATATTTTTCTCCAAAAAATACAGATATTTTATTCTGATAGCACTTGGTATGTATCCTAAAACCCATAAAAATGTATGTATTTATGTGAAACAAATACAGATATTTAACTGTGATGGCACTTGCTAGATATCCACAAATGATAAAAAATGTATGTATTTCCCCGCGGATTCCACCAAGTCCGTTCCCCTTTTATATGGTTTCACTAGATAGTAGGTATGGAAAGTGTGATTTTCGTTAATCCATTCATGTCTCAATTAGCTACATCTTCTACACTGTCCATAGAGGTGATGGCCTCAACTTCCAATGCGGTCCACGCTCCGTCACAGGGCCCACCGCCTCCTACTGCCTGTTACTGCTTCCACGGCAGCATCATTTACAGCAGGAGGAGGAGGCGGTGGGCTCTGAGACGGAGTGTGGACGGCATTAGTATCTGGCATCTAGAGTTTGGTATTGGGCAGGCAACAGCATCACTGCCTGCCTAGTACCCAACTCTAGATGCCAATTACTAATGTGGTCCACACTCCGTCTCAGTGCTAAATGCCTCCTCCTCATGCTAATACTGCTGCTGCCCAGTACACAACTCTAGATGCCAGTTACTAATGCGGTCCACACTGTGTCTCAGAGCCCACCACCTCTTCTTCCTGCTGTTACTGCTGCCGCCTTCCCAGTAACCAGAACCCAGCTCTAGACGCCAGTTAACAATGCCATCCACACTTCTCAGGGCCCACCGCCTCCTCCTCCTGCCTTCCCACCGCCTACTTCTTCTGCTGTTACAGCTGCCGCCTGCCCAGTACCCAGCTGTAGATGCTAGTTAACAAGTCTGTCCATGCCGCATTTTAAAAAGTTACAGCTAGCAGATAGGAAAGGGCAATCCCCTACAAAGCAATGTCTCCACTAGCTACAGCTTCTACACTGTCCATTTAGGTGATGGCTTCAACCACTAATGCCGTCCTTGCTCTGTCTCAAGGCCCACCGCCTCCTCCTCCCAGTACCCAGCTCTAGATGCCAGTTAACAATGCCATCCACACTTCTCCTGGCCCATCGCCTCCTCCTCCGGCTTTCACTGATGCTGCCGCCTGCCCAGTACCCAATTCTAGATGCTAGTTACTAATGCCGTCCAAACTTTGTCTCAGGGCCCACGGTCTTCTACTTCTGCTGGTACTGATGCTGCCGCCTGCCCAGTACCCTACTCTAGATGCCAGTTACTAATGCCGTCCACACTTTGTTCCCGGGCCCAACACCTCTTCCTCCTGCTTTTACTGCTGCCGCCTGCCCAGTACCCAGTACCCAGCCGTAGATGCCAGTTAACCATGCTGTCCATGCCGCATTTTACAAAGTTACAGCTAGCAGATAGGAAAGCGAGTCCCCTACACAGCAATGTCTCCAGTAGCTAAAGCTTCTACACTGTCCATATAGGTGATGACCTCAACCACTAATGCCGTCCTTGCTCCGTCTTAGGGCCCAACGCCTCCTCCCACCAGTACCCATCTATAGATGCCAATTAACAATGCCATCCACACTTCTCAGGGCCCACCGCCTCCTCCTCCTGCTTTCACTGATGCTACTGCGTGCCCAGTACCCAACTCTAGATGCCAGTTACTAATGCCGTCCACACTTTGTTCCAGAGCACACACCTCTTCCTCCTGCTGTTACTGCTGCCGCCTGCCCAGTACCCAGTACCCAGCTGTAGATGCCAGTTAACAATGCTGTCCATGCCGCATTTTGCAAAGTTTCAGCTAGCAGATAGGAAAAGGCAGTCCCCTACACAGCAATGTCTCCAGTAGCTAAAACTTCTATACTGTCCATATAGGTGATGGCCTCAAACAATAATGCCGTCCTTGCTCCGTCTCAGGGCCTACCGCCTCCTCCTCCCAGTACCCATCTCTAGATGCCAGTTAACAATGCCATTCACACTACTCAGGGCCCACCGCCTACTCTTCCTGCTATTAGTGCTGCTGCCTGCCCACTTTCCAGTACCCAGCTCCAGATGCCAGACTAGACTCAAGCTCAACAGGATTTTCTTTTCTCACTGATTCCGCCCTGTTTCCTTTCATGTGCTTTCACTCGATAGCAGGCCCTGAGATGGAGTGTGGAAGGCATTAGTAACTGGCATCTAGAGCTGGATGTAGTGCATCTTTTGACACCCCGAAGTGTGTAATCTGAAATTTGTGATTGATTGTAGATGGCCACGTCTCCTGCTTCATCCATCGGTACCACGCTTTATCGGACTGAATTTCTGTGTATGTTACCCCGGAACTGGGATGTGGGACAGCAGTCCCTCTGTATATGTTGGGGGGATGAGTTGGGAGACACCGGTATATTTAATGAGAACCAAAAGGTCCTGGATGACTACATTGAGCCATGAAGTTATTGAGCTCAGCAGACGTCCAGAGACTTCTCCACAACAAGTATGTGGCCGTCCTGGGAGACTCCATTCAAAGATCCATCAACAAGAAGCAGCTGAAAGGGAAGGGTGAGATGTCATTTGCAAACGACACGTTGGGGTATCTCTGGGTAAAATGCACAATGGCATAATTTACCGCAAAGTGTGTCATTACAGAACTGACCACCACCTTGTACAGTTCTATTTCCTGACCTGTGTTTCTTCGGGGTACATAGAGAGCGTGCTGGCCAACTTCCAACATGGACCTCAGCCCGACGTTGTCATCATCAACTCGTGTATATAGGATGTTATCAGGTATCATGAGCAATCACTGCAAATGTACAAAACCAACCTGGACCACCTGTTTATTCGGCTCACCGCCATATTGTTTGATTGCCAAATTCTGCCTTTAGTACCACTTTTCAATGTTTATCCTGCATAAAGATTTTCTGGCCCACTTTTCCACCCCTGATAGGGCAAAATTGCATATTGGTTTGTTAAGTATTTTTTAAATTTGTTGGGCCATTTTTGAACTATTTTGGCTTTACATGGAAGTGTGGGTTTACATGTGTTTTGTTTGTTCTTTTTAATTATTTTGTCATTTACTGTAAAGTTTTTAGTGATGTGTATTTTCTTTAATTTTGGTTTTGATGTGTTTTTAGATTTTATTTTGACCTTTTAGCAAATGTTTCTTTTGAATAAAGTTATTTCTAAAATGTTGTTGTTTGTTTTTTTGGGGGTTTATGTGATCTCCTTTCCAATCGCTCAGGACACACAGTTTAAAAAGACAATTGTGATTGTTTTTAAGCTGTTCCTCCCCCTGAAATATTTTGGAAAAGTGTTTTATCAGTAGTCCTCATTAGGGTAAGTTTGTATTTTTTGGTGTATTTTGCAGGTTCTGCTTCATATGCACTCTATGTATGTATAGACATGAGTGCACATAAAGCTAAACATGTATGTATGCATTTAGATGTGTGTACATATACATAAAAAAAGAGAAATTATAAGAAGAAATAGGCAAAGAGGGCTTTTTGGACCATATTGCTTCACATTGCAAAGATTGCCTATTTCTTTCTATGATTTTGGATTTGCCATTGGAAGATATACATTAGATGTTGCTTACATTGACTAAACATCCTGAAAGGCTTGAAAAGCAACAACATATGTTTGGCTCAAAGGGAAACATTACCAAAAATATATACAAAAAGTATTATTAATCTAAAATATATGCGCGTAACAATGCGCAACAACGGGCCACTGACTACATGCGGGTATGGATGCGCATACAGCAGGCATACGTGCAGGTGGGAGTTAATCAGGAAGTTGGAGAGAGGGACATCATGCCACGCCCGTTGTTTGGAGAGAGGGACCTGCGCTTTAATATTAAAGTAAGTGATTTTTTAGAAAAGTTTTAGGAGGGGGCGGGGAGGGCGATTCTTTTAACTAGAATAAGCCTATTTTCTCCATGTTTGAATGTGTTTTATGCATCATGCATGTTTGAAACACATTGCAATGTGTTTTATGCATCATGCATGTTTGAAACACATTGCAATGTGTTTTATGCATCATGCATGTTTGAAACACATTGCAATGTGTTTTATGCATCATGCATGTTTGAAACACATTGCAATGTGTTTTATGCATCCTGCATGTTTGAAACACATTGCAATGTTTTTTATGCATCATGCATGTTTGAAACACATTGCAATGTGTTTTATGCATCCTGCATGTTTGAAACACATTGCAATGTTTTTTATGCATCCTGCATGTTTGAAACACATTGCAATGTGTTTTATGCATCCTGCATGTTTGAAACACATTGCAATGTTTTTTATGCATCCTGCATGTTTGAAACACATTGCAATGTGTTTTATGCATCCTGCATGTTTGCAACACATTGCAATGTGTTTTATGCATCCTCATGTTTGCAACACATTGCAATGTGTTTTTACGCTGCTTCTCATATTTCTCGCCATCTTTAATCCTTCACATGTCCTAAACCCTTGTTTGCAACTACTTGAAATGTTGAGGATCCTACTTGCTACTAATCAACCACATTTCTTGGAGGTTGTTGCAGTGCACTTCATATGCTTGTAATTTGGTGGCCTGGGATTTCTGACATATTTTGGGACTATTATCTATGAGTGTCCTCCTAGTCTGCAAGATATGACATGCAGAATTCCCACACACAGATATCACACTGTGCCCATGACGTTGTTACACATGCCCACAGAGTGGATATATTTTACCAAGCAGTTTTTTATATAGAAGCCACAGCACAGCTAAAGAATGGGGGAGGGACAGCCTGTGTCCCCAGCTCTTATGCCAGGCAGTGCCAGGAATGACCAGGCTCTTGGCCACTCTGTATATTTTAGGAAGGGGTTCCTTTCAAACCTCCTCGGCCTTAATTTGTGGACTAAGCCAGCCTACAGTTTCCAGGGTTTTTACGAAGGTCATCGATGCCATTGTGGACCTTGTCCCACTAAATATTAATTTTCCTCAAACAGCTCAGGCGTGGAGGAAGGTCAAGGTGGTTTTCTTCAGGCGAGCGGGATTTCCGAATGTTTTGGGGGCCATTGATTGCACTCATGTGGCCATTCAGGCCCCTAAATTGCAGGAAATCTCGTTTCGCAACCAGAAGCGATATCATTCACTGAATGTACAAATAGTCTGTGATGCTAACAGGAAAATCATGAGTGCACACACTGGTTTCCCAGGATCATGCCATGATGCCTATATCCTGCGTCAGACAGACTTCTACTGGAAATTCATCTCTGGAGAAATGCCTGAGGGCTGGTTAATAGGTAATGTATAATGTTGTTACTGTAATACTCTAACACTAATACTCTAGTAATCAACTAACAGTAGTTAAATCCTAAAGACACCTATTATGTTGCTATGTCCCTTTGCATTGTCAGAATGCCAGGCTATGACCTATATTGTATATATGTCATATTTTGTGCTAAAATCTAATTTAGCAAATACTTTATAAATATTGTACAATATTGGGAGCATGGGGGAAAAACTAACTTTCAGATATTCCTGGAAGCCCTAGTATAATTACTATTTTCACAGCTCACGGTACTTCAGTGTGGTAGTCAATAGTAACAAAGTCTCCTAACAACCAAAAAGCAATAAAGTGACCGAAGAGCACAACCCTTAGCGACCTTTGTAAAAAAAACTCTAGTGTTACACTGCATTCACAGAACACTTACTATAACAAGAACTAACATGTATAAAGTTTGTCTTTTTACAGCTGACAAAGGATTCGGACAGCTTCCATGGCTTATGACACCTGTGCGTCACCCCCGGTCTGAAGCAGAGCATAATTACAACAAGGCTCTGCAAAAAAGCTGGGGGACTGTGGAGCAAACCATCAGGCTGCTAAAAGCACGGTTTCTGTGCTTGGCGTGGCCCGGTGGTGAGCTCCTTTACGCACCGCGGAAAGCTGCCCAAGTCATCATGGCATGCTGCATCCTGCACAACCTTTGCCTGCACCATGGGGATTCCTGGGACATTCCAGAGGAACTCGAGCCAGAGGTACATCAACATCCTGCCTCTGGCTTCCAAAGCACAGCAGACGGACGTCGAGTCAGAGCGGAACTCATCGCTAATGTCTTTACGCGTGAGTATTTACATTTGTTTACAATGCATGTATTACATATTTCAGCACATCATGTTCGGGTTACAAACCAACCTAGGAGTTGAAGTCATAGAAAGCACACTTTAATGGTTTGGGAAATGAAATAGCAGACATATTTGTGTAAGAGCTGGACCTTTATGTGACACTTTACAAAAACACATTGCCAAACTGGGGCAGAGTGCAATTTAGTGCAGATTTGGGCAAACATTGCTTATGCAGCCAGAAAAGCATGTAATTTTTTTGCATGGAAATTTATTTTAGATTGTAGGTTATAATTCACCGAATTACTCAATAATTACTTATAATTCACCGAATTACCGCATAACTCACCAAAATATGTCCAAAATTTTATAAATTTAATAATAACATTTTTTTTATAAAACATAAAAAAAAAATATTTAAAAAAAATCTTTAAAAAAAAGTTTAAAAAAAAAATAGTGTATAATGTAATGTAATTGTGCAGTAGCTTATATAATATATAAAATAATACAATTATTTATATATTATATAAGGATTTCCTTGTATTGGACTCAATACAGCTTTTTTGTATTGAGTTCAATGCATAGCGATTTGAATTTCCTGCCCCGCCTCCCGCCCGCACCGATGCATGCAGCGACGTCACTGGGAAACCCCGGTGATTGTCACTGCACTCGCCGGATGAAGACTGAAGACAGAAGACGTGTCCGGAGGAGCTGCGGGGAGAAGGTGAGTATTTTGTTTTTGAGATCGACGCTGGAACAGAACAGATCATCACAGCGGGGACCAGGTAAATGATGGGATTTAACCACCCTACAAAGTTCGGGTTTATCGATATTTGCAAAATTTTTTAACCCGAACCAAGGTCGGGTTTAACGGTCGGGTGGTTAACACATCCTAATAATGTAATCTATTTCTTTACAGGGCGATAACATCCCTCTGCTGTGCTGCCAAGCCTCTGGAATATCACATCACAGATCACCGTACATTCGTGGATGATATTGCTTCCGGTTAAAGAAGGAATCCACCTTTATGTTCCTCCACTCCCAAGCTGATGTGAGGAAGTGACTATATAGTGGGTCAAGGTCTAAAATGGCATTGAAACCTTCATACCAAGGAAACTGTATACTGGCTCAGTGCACAAATTAAGGGCGACGTGGATTTGAAAGGACACCCCTCCTAAAATATATAGAGAGTCCAGGAGCCTCAACATTCTTGGCATAGCCTAGCTCCTCTTTGTTTTTGCTGCAATTTTCCCTTCCAGCAAGATGTACAGGTCATGGATGACCTTGCGGGACAGGCATAAACGCCTTTGACATTCTGGTCTTTGGTTTGACCAAAGCAATAAACGAAGTTAAATTGTCCTTGGCATTTTTCTATACAAAATGACTAATACGATTAGAATCATGTAAACATATAAATAAAGCACACTATCTGGTATGTAAGAGTGCTTGACCCTGCTTGTGAGCTTGGCAATCAATGTGCTTTGATGTTGTGCTTGGCAACCTGGACCTCCTTCCATCACAATCAGGTGTGTTAGAATGAGTATGCAACTCACCTAGACAACTAATTGACAACCAGTTTGGACAGAAAGTGGAAGTGTGTTTGTATACAAAAGTGCTAAGATCAGGAAGCACAGCATGATGACAACAAAGCGATAACACTACCACAAATGAACAGAGGAGTTGTGTGGCAGCAAATCAATATGCAATTGAGTCAAATGTCAGAGTAATACATTTGTATATAATACATTCAAAAACCAATATGTGACTTTGAAAATGGGACAAAGGCAAACAGGGGGTTCAAGTAGTAGTTTGGAGTGGAAAGCATGCAGACATTTGTCCGGAATATTAGTTTTAAAAAAATGACAAAACATTGCCGATGATTTGCTAAACAACAGAAACTGTCATTACAAACCAGGCACAAAAACATTGCAGCAAAAGATGAATAATGATGACAATAATCCTTTTTTTCAATTATTTGATTTCTATCAAGCCAAACTACAATGACATTTTAATTGAATCACAAATGCTTGGTGACAATTTTTTTACAATTCATACTATTGTGAGATGACATATTATGAAGTGTTAACTAGTATATATACAGCTTGATCTAAATTAGTTTGGAGTGTTGCAAAGCAAACTAAAAAGTATAAAAACATTGCAACAAATGTAACAATAATTTAATTATTTTGTGAATAAGTACAATGTAACCTAAAAAAGTAGCACTTACCCAAAAGAAGATGAAGTATTAAAGATTTTAAATGACCTGTAATGAACTGTAGATACGCACAGAACAGAGAGCAGGTGTGCGCTAATTAATTGCTATGATCTCACCATTGACAGCTTACCAGATCCTTCTTAATCACGCAGCTGAAATCTAATCGCCTTAATTGGCATATTCGCCACCCCTATTGCTCATTATTATCAAGGCAGGAATCCGGCTGGCAGTGAAGGCGCGTGTATGAGCGCACTCGGCTCCGGACTGTGGGAATCCGGCTCGCTGGAAGCGCGAACGTACGTCTAGCGTACGCGCATTTAATTGATTAAACAGGGCCAAAGTAAAAGTAAAGTTCAATAAAGTAAATTATAACCCTGCAATATATAGTTCATGCAGTTTGGTAAATGTATTAAAAAGTAATTTCACAGAATACTCAATTATGTTCAAAAAAAAAAAAACAGATTTAAGTATATATGAGTGGAGAATGGTAGCAGAGCTTTGTCTCATAATAATAAGTAATAATTCAAGTGAAAACTAAACAGCCAAGTGGAAAAAAAAAAAAAAAAAAAAAAAAAAATATATATATATATATATATATATATATATATATATATATACGTGTGTGTGTGTATATGTATATATATATATATATATATATATATAGTATTTATGAATATTAATCACTTTATTTTGATTCACAAGAAAAAACACCAGTGTTTACATGTAAAATAAAAACTTGGTATGAAACCATTTTACATGCTGCCTATATTTTTTTTTTTTTGGAAATTGTGTCAAGGCTGTCAAATCACTTTCAGCTCTGGCATGAATGAGTTGGTTTTGCCTCACTGGTATTTTAGTGGTGGTTTTCAGCATTTTTGATATCCTTTCAGATTACCATGTGGAAATTTCTTGTTTCTGATAAACACAAAACAACTATTCAGACTGCAACTTTTCTTACACGATCATGTTAACTTGTGAATACAGGTCGCAATTTAAAAAATAAAGTGAAAAATTTTTTTTAAAAATCCTCACTATGAATCAAGGTGCATTTTTGATGGAAAAACACATTTTCAAATGAAGTTTTGACAAAATAATTTAGAGAAGAAATACACTGTTTTAAACCACAGTGACACAATCACATCCTTTGTGCATATAATAAAGCTGTACATGGAGACATCTAATTTCATTATATCTAGCCAAAAAATAAAAAATAAATTGGGAATGATAGTGTAAAAATGTAAAGAGACAGTTTCAATTGACTTGAAATAAATATTGTAGATCAAAGCCTAATTAATATTAATATTATAAAATGGTATTTATACAGCGCTGTACTTTTAATAGGGGGTGCAAACGACGGACCAATACAAACAATGAAACAGGAGGAGTGGACCCTGCTCAGAAGAGCTTACAATTCAGGAGGTGGGGGAAGTAGCACACAATAGGAAGGGGTGATATGGAACGGTGGGTAAGTAGTGAGGGTTTAGAAAAAAGAAGAAAATGGTTAGAGAAGTTTGAAAACAGGGGTATGCTCTTTAAATAAGCATAAAATAAGAGCAAGTTGAATATGATGAGTAAGACCTTTCCAGATAGGCAGTCCTAGAAAAGTCTTGGAGCTATGTATGTGACAAGGTTAAAAGTGGGGAAGTCAATATTAGGTCATTGAAGGAAAAAAAACTATCTGCCAACAAAAGATTAATTTTGGGTGAAATACAATTACTATCTAGTAATCTAGCATATTTACTTAACTGCAAAAAATCTATGGCCTGCACGAAAAATCTTGTAACTGTGACAAAATTGAACTCTCTTTAGTTATCATTTCATTATAGACAGCCTTGTCAACTGTTATTAATTTATGGAAAGACTGTATGAAGATGTGATGTGACCAGACCATACCAACACATCAATTGTAACACCTAGGGAGGTATATACATGATTGTATGTAAATGTGGGGCATTTTATGTTGGCAAAACTAAACCCGCCTTTAAAAAAACAAATATATGAGCACATCCACTCGATCTCGGTTGAAAAATTACCACCCCAGTACCACCATGTGGGTACCCAACACCAGCATGACTGTAAAATTTTATCCTTCTTCGGTCTGGAACATATTTCTGGAAACAAAAGAGGAGGTGATCCTGATAGAATACTTCTCCAAAGAGAAACTAGATGGTAAGATAAATCTTTTCTTGAGGGGTGTGGCTTGGCGATGGTGCTGTGAGCAGGCACATATCCGGAGCTCCGTGACCACCGCGGCTTTAGCAGCTAATACTTCAGATCATACAGCTTGTTTCCACCCCACTCAGTGATGTCTAAGCAGCAGAAGAATAAAGAAGCAGGGAAAACCCCTAAACGGGACAACTTACATAAATATTTTCCCTCACATTTGGCAGCTTCAGCAGGAGGAAGTGTTCCCAAGATGGCGCCCGCATCTGCAAGTGAAGCTGACCACGTGGAGTCTGCTGATCGGGTGAGTGAAGAGGGGACTTTCCCCCTAGCTGAAATCCCTGCAGCTCTCTCTCCTGCACACTCCTATCTGTCATCTGATTCCCCAGCTGAGTTCTCAGACACAGTGCCTTCTCCTCAGCAGCTGCCCAGAGAATTTACAGGCCCTCCTGAAATTTATACCCACTAAAACAGAGCTGGAATCCTGGGCTCATCGCATAGAACATTCTATTCATGCAGAGATTGAACAGATATATCAGATTAGATTAGACACGCTTGAACATGCCCAGCTGCACATGAAGTCTGTGCTTTCTAACCTGGCTCTCAGTTTGAATGATCAAGAAAACAGGGCCCGAATTTATGATTAATGGGACTTCCGGAAGCTACAGCTGGGCCTGACCTGGAGCACACTGTAATTGCTATTTTTAACACCCTTTTAAACCGACCCCCCTCAGAGCGCATAGAATTGGATAGAGTACATAGGGTTGGTGTGAGGAGAGATGGAGTACCTGATCGCCCCAGAGATGTTTTATGCAGGGTGCACTTTTACAAAGTTAAAGAGCAAATCATTCAGAAAGCATGGCAGAAGGGGGCGATTGATTTTGATGGTGCAAGTATTCAGATATTTCTGGATCTATCCTCTCGCACGCTGCAGATGAGACGCATACTGAAGCCACTTTTGGATTACATTACCACACACGGAGCCCGATATAGATGGGGACATCCACTACATCTCATAGTGACCAAACCCAACTCTTAGTTTACATTGCACAATCCATCTCAACTACTGGCCCTGTTTTCCTTCTTGGGCGCAGATCCCATTGATGTTCCTAATTGGCTGGAAGGTATAGAGGTACCCCCAATTATCTACTTGAAATCGAGATCATCTACCTCCGCCCGACACAGACGGCGCTCTCCCACTCCTCAGCGCCCCTTGAGAAGGAATACCTCAAATTCACATGAACTATGATTTCTCCTGCTGCTGAATATTTGGACTCTTACCACCACTGTCTACCTCCTACATATATTACAATGCATATCCATACCTCCTCAGAAACTTATCGTTTCCTGTGTGATGTATCCATGTCCTGATTTGAGCACACCTCCTATGCCGGAAGCGGATTCCTTTTATTGCGGTGACACTGGTGCACATTGAGTATGGGCGACGGCCCATCCTGGACTCAGTGGTTCTTTGTTCCCGGATGGCTGCCTACCGCCAGTACTATCACTGTTATTATTATTGTTTTGTTTACATGATACCTGGCGCTTTGAAGTTGGGTTACTGTTTCGGCTCCTGTAAGTAGCCTGCATTGTGTATTGCGGTGCTCTTTAGTATCCTAGATTATTGGTATGCCCTTTATTTAATGTTTTTGTTAATGTCTCTGGGACCTTCAGTCCTTTGAAACCATTCTACTCTTGTAAGTTTTGAATTCTATCTCCTCCCCTTGTTCTTTAGGAACGGCATATCTTCCTGGTCTCTCTTACTAGAGCTGTGTGATTTACTCATAGTTGTATACAAGTTTTATGTTGCTGCTGCTGGTGAGCCAGCGGCTCGTAGTGTTCTTGCCTACACTACCCCCCACATAGGTGCACCCGGCCTCTTGTAGAGGTCGGTGTTGTGGTATATTGTTTTACTTACCTAGGTTTAGGGCCTAGAGCTCTATTTCTCCTTTCTTTTAAGTTGTTTTGTTTTTCTCGCTGCTTTTTCTTCTTTGTATACCTTATTTTATTGATTTCCTAATTTCTTCTTTCTTTTTTTTCCCCTATTCTTTACTAATTTTCCCCACCCTCCCCTATCCCATACCTTACCGTTAGAACACAGAAATTATGACTATCATACTCACATCTCTGAATGTTAAGGGATTAAACTCTCCCTCAAAACGTTCAGTCCTATTTAATACACTCCGAAAATGCAGAAGCCATATTGTCTTTCTGCAAGAGACACACTTCTGCCATGACAAAATCCCAGTCCTGCGTAACAAACAAGCCAAATACAGTTATCACAGCACTTCACCCGATTCTAAATCTAGGGGAGTTAGCATTCTAATAGATGGTTCTCTTCCATGGTCCCCCTCTTTGTGTAAAGTGGATCCAGACGGTCGTTTCCTCATATGATAGAGAAGCAACTATTTACATTTGTAAACATATACTTACCTAATACCAGCCATTTGACTGTCCTTGAATATATTCTGACCCTTATCTGAGGTGGCTCAAGGTACCATCATTATAGGAGGTGATTTTAATTTAACTTTAGATCCCTCCTTGGACATATCCAAGGGCCATTCCCACGTGCCTTAATCTCATCATAAACGTCTGAAAGCACTGCTAAATGTCAATCAATTGATAGATATCTGGTGTATTCAACACCCCAGAGACAGGGATTATACGTTCTACTCCGCGGTCCATAATACTTACTCCAGACTTGATTATTTTCTGATATCCCATGATGCCATTTCACAAGTTAGCGACTCGAAAATAGGTTCCAAACCTTTCTCTGACCACGCCCCCATTATGATGGAGATCTCTGGAAGGATATATGAATGCAAACCCAGTGCTTGGAGGCTAAATGAGGCACAGCTCGAATACCCTAAACTGACCGCAAAGATTGAGGAAGAACTTTCCTTCTTTTTTGCCAACAATGCAGGATCTACAGACAATCCACTTTATGTATGGGAAGCTCATAAATGTTATATTAGGGGTCTGTTCATACAACAGAGCTGTAGACTCAAAAGACTAACCAAACAAAGGCTTTATACACTGTTGCAGGAGTTGCATCGTTTAGAAATCTTGCACAAAAGACTTCCAGCAACGGACTTGAAATCCCAACTACTCACCACTCGTACACAAATTAACTCCCTGTACAGAGAAAAGGCTAAAACACAACTTACCCGTTGCAAACGATACTACTATGAACATGCCAACCACTGTGGTAGGGCATTGGCTAGGGCGCTTAGGTCTAAGAAGGCGGCCATGTACATCCCTAAAATCAAAACCTTATTGGGCACCTTGGCACACTCCACCCCTGACATTGCTAACACCTTCCATGACTATTACAGTCTATTGTATAATTTACGAGGGGACTCTAGTGGTAGGTCATCTTCCGACCGCCAGATCGCAATACAGGAATATCTCAGTGCCTCCAACTTACCGACATTGTCCTCAGACATTATAGAGATATTAGATAAACGGATAACACTGCTTGAGCTACAAGCAGCAATTCGCCGAGCCGCATCAGGGAAGGCTCCCGGCCCAGATGGTCTGACATTAGCCTACTATAGGAAATTCTTCCCAGCACTAGGCCCGCATCTAGTTATAGTGCTGAACGTGCTCACTGATGGTCACACTCTTCCTCCTGACACATTAGCGGCCCACATATAAGTGATACTCAAACCAGACAAGGACCCTCTCCTATGCTCCAATTATAGACCAATATCGTTGTTTAATTGTGATTTGAAACTTTTTGCCAGCATATTAGTGCATAGGCTGACTCCAATACTGAATGATATTGTCCATCCTGACCAAAGCGGTTTTCTCCCGATGAGGGAAGCCAGGGACAACACGATTCGTACCTTGAATATTATTAACTATGCACATACTCACAACACCCCTCTAATGCTCCTCTCCACTGATGCTGAGAAGGCATTTGATCGGGTGGACTGGACGTTTCTGCTCTCCACATTGACACATTTGGGTCTTCCCCCTCGTATTCTGCGCTGGGGTTCCTGCTACTGATACAGCACAACTGGTTGGTTACAATGTTTGTATTCCTATGCGGTTAGCTGTTAAGCCACAAGCTTGAAGATGTATTGTTAGAACCTAACCTTGCTGTATGTTCTTTTGTGAACTGTATGTTATGATCACTTTATTTTATTTTCTCTGTATGTACCTTGATATCTATTAATAAAAATAATTAAAAAAAAAATAAATCTTTTCTTTAATTAATCAACTCGAACAATTGTTGAAAGCACTACACAATCCCTTTTTGTTCCCTGTGACCATTTATACTTTTATCCTATGTGGATTTATACCACATAGTTTGTGTTTATATGGTATTCAGACCATATACATATTTTGAAAGGTGCATACTCATACTATACGGCATTTGTTTATAATGTACTGCTTACACTGTATTCAGATTATAAATATATTTTAAAAGCTGCATATTTACACACCTGAAAATCGATATATATATACTATGTGTGCGTTAAATATATATATATCTGTATATAAGTATAAATTGATATACCAATGATGAATGATGTCATGTGTAGCCCTGTTATGGGGGGGGTAATGTAAATGACTCCCACAAAACAAGCTATGGCGCTAACCTGTAGATAAACAAAGAGGATCCTGAGCCTTCTGTCCCTGTACCTCCTGCATTTTTCTATATCCTGATGGGGTTTCCCCAAGCCACTATCAGGGGCAGAAAAACTTCAACAACTTTATTTGCTATTTACAAAATTACAACTTAGCAAGCAGATAGAAAAAGGCAGACCCCTACACATGTAATTATGAAAAATACCTTGCCTCCAACTATTAGGCAATATGCAGCATGTATGATGAATAATATACTGGGTTCAGTGTTTATAACCCTAGTGTATTTATAATGTAAAACCATCAGTCCATTACACTTTCATAACTGATAAAAAAAAAAATTCTGAGTTCCCTCTGCCTTTGAAGGGACTTGCAGGGGACTCGGCGCCTCAGGAGCCACGGCCAATGCACAGAGTGTTTTGGTTTCTCCCAGGCTCTCCGTGCTCTTCCGGCTATTTTCCTCCATGCGTCCAGCCCCATGTGGGCGGGATGCCTCTCCGTCAGTGAGAGACGGATGTCTCTCGTCAGGCGGAGATGCAGTCCCTGTAAACGTCACAGGGAACTCCTAATCCTGATTGGTTGGGTGTAGTGCACGCCCCCTATTGCAGGACGCGTTCACGCCGTCCCAGCTACAGCCCCACCTGGAAACTAACAACTATATAAAACAGATCCTAAACACCAACAGCCTTCTGGCTGCATGATTTATTACAGACCCGGGATATTAACAGCTCTCCTGGCCACATGGATTAACTACAAGCTTTAATACAACAGCAGTCTTTTTGGCTATATAGATAGGATTTTTTTTATCCCTTTCCCTCTTCCCTTTTTCTTTTAGATAAGTAGATCTATACTTTCCTGGTAAGCAGGCAGTTATTTACTTTAATTTAATTTAAAATCTCATTTCTAACTCCATTCAATATTTTGAAACTCTTTACTATTTTTCACTCTAGATCAGGTCTTCACTAAACCCTTACCTAGGGTATATGAAACAAAGATCATATTTATATTAACATCATAATTGGATTGAATCTACTAAGAAAATATAAAGCAATCCTTTTTCCTTGGGCTTGAACATATCAAACCGGTAGGTACCACAAGCAGTATCCTTATTTTTCAGTTTCATTATTTTTATATAGATTCATTTCATTACTGACTCTATACTATGTACTACATTCCTTTAATTAGCATGCAGATTGAATACTCCTTTACTTCCTTACCTAGACCGCACTCCAACCAAATGTAACTAAACTACTGCCCTCTTTTTTAAATTATTAATACGATCAGAAACACATCAATATGTTGTCAACAAAATATCAGATATGAAAGTTTAAAATGAGAAGTTGATTGTCTAATTGAAGTTTTACTGTAATCAACTGTGAAGCTATTAAGTTTTAGACACCCACCTAAATTAGGTATTATTGGTAGTTAAACATCTTAAAACAACTGTATTATATTTTTAATACACCTACACTATATAATAATCTTTAACATAATGAGGGTGATTCACCAAGCAAAATCGGAAGCTCGCTCACGCATTCGTATTCGCGATCCAAAATCGGAAGCCTTCGATCAATTTATCAACTAAATTTCGCGTGGAAGTTAGTAACCGAAATGATCTCGCTGCTAGAGCCGCGCATCCCGGCAGTTTGACACTGGCGAGCTTGCATTAAAAGTCACTGTTCCCCTAAAAAGCATTCTTTCTAATGGCACACCTATTACCCTTAGCCCTAAAAAAAAATGTTTGTGCTGTTCAAATGTTTAAAACATCTATATGCGCTAAGAAAAAAGCATATTTTAAAATAGCTTATTTCTTTCCTGTTAGGCAAGAGTTAACTGAGTTCTACATAGGCCCCTATCTAAACGCTTACGATGCCTGATCGGAGGAGCCGCCTGGGGGTAAATATTGCAACTTTCCGCAGGCTAAACCTTGGCTTTGCCATCGGACCAGATTTTCTCACAAAAGTCACAAGCACACACACCTAATCCAGTTTTCCACCCTTGATGGGGAAAAATTGCATATTGGTTTGGTAAGTACTTTTTGAATGCAATATTTGTTGGGCCATTTTTGAATGTGTTTTGTTTGTTCTTTTAAATTTTTTTGTCATTTTGTGTAAATTTAGTGATGTGATGCATTTTTTTTTTGTTTTGATGTGTTTTTATATTTTATTGTGACCTTTTAGCAAATGTTGCTTTTGAATAAAGTTGTTTGTAAAATGTTGTCATTTGTTTTTTGGGTGTTTGTTGTTATGTGATCATCTTTCCAATCTCCCAGGACATACAGTTTAAAAAGACAATTGTGATTGTTTTTAAGCTGTTCTTTTCTCTGAATTATTTGTAAGGCTAAAAAAACACAATTGTCTTGGTAAAACTCAGTTGTTTGATGCGCATAGTTGTGCGCCAAACTTCAGGAGTGTGTATCTCATAGTTGTTCGCCATGGCAGACCCGCTATGTGTGCCTGAACTGTTTTATCAGTTGAAAAATGCACCACACTTTTGCACAGTCCTCATTCAGGTAAGTTTGTATTTTTTGTGTATATTGCTTGTTTTGCTTCATATGTATAGACATGAGTGCACATAAAGAAAAACATGTATGTATGCAATTAGATGTATGCATTTAGATACATAGAAAAGAGAAATTATAAGAAGAAAAAGGCAAAGAGGGCTTTTTGGACCATATTGCTTCACATTGAAAAGATTGCCTATTTGTTCCCATGAATCATGATATCATGGGCTTGGCTACAAGAAACATTCATGGATGATATTGCTTCTGGTTAAAAGAAGAAATCCACCTTTATGTGCTTCCACTACCAAGCTGAGGTGAGCAAGTCAATATATATAGTGGGCCAAGATCTAAAATTCCATTCAAACCTGCATAAACATCCTGAAGGGATGGTAAAGCAAGAAAATGTTTGGCACAAAGTGGATTTGGCCCTGGAAATTTTAGATACTAGTACTATTTGTTTTGTGTAAACACCTAAATAATGCATACACTCCAGTATTTATGAGCATTAAGTTAAGCAACAACACAACATCTGTTCATTTCTAAGAGTGCGAGGCCCTGCTTGTGAGCTTGGCAATCAATGTGGTTTGATGTTGTGCTTGGCAACCTGGACCTCCTTCATTACCATCAGGTGTGTTAGAATGAGTATGCAACTCAGCTGGACAACTAATTGACAACCAGTTTGGACAGCAAGTAGAAGTGTGCTTGTATACAATACGGCTAAGATCAGGCAGCACAGCACAATGACAACAAACCTATAACACTACCACTAATGATCAGGGGAGTTGTGTGGGGGCAAATCAACATGAGTGAAAATTTATTCAGAAAAGGACTATGTACATAATACATTCAAATACCAATGTGTGACAATGGGATAAAGGCAATGAGGGGGGTCAAGTAGGAGTTTGGTGTGGAAACCACACAGACATTTGTACTCAATACTTGTGGAAAAAATGACAACACATTGCTGAAGAATTGCTAAACAACAGAAACTGGCATTACAAACCAGGCTCAAAAACATTGCAGCAACAGATGAAACTAACAATAATGATGATTACAAAAAATCACATCATTGCATACCATCCAAGCAAACATACTTAACCTCCTTGCAGTTAAGCCCGACCTTCGCTCGGGCAAAAAAAAACTGCAAGGATGGTTAAGCCCGAGATTTTGTACATCCTTACTTACCTGGTCCCCCTGTGCTCATCCAGCATCGTCCTCCATCGATCATCATCCGCCGATCTCTCCAGCGTCGGGTGCCTTCGTCGGGTGACAGCAGGACCGGTAAGAAGCCGGCCGGCTATTTTGACACACACAAGTGAAATCACTAAATGTTCCTTAATACACGTATTATAACATGTTTGCCTATAATCCTTCACTAAAATATTTGATTTCTCTAAAGTCAAACTTTAATGAAATTTTAATCAGTTCACAAATGTTTGTTTACATATTTTTTTACACTCATACTATTGTGTGATGACATATTTGAAAGTGCCACTTAGTATATATCCAGCTTGATAAAAATTAGTTTGCAGTGTTGCAACCAAAAGAAAAAGTATCCAAACAACATGTGCAACAAATGTAACTATAAATGAAGCAAGTTTGTGATTGAGTAGAACATAAAAAAAAACAAACAAACATCAAGCATTAAAGATTCAAACTGACCTGTAAAATGGACTGGAGATGCGCACAGAACAAGGCGCAGGTGTGGGCTAATCAATTGCTATTACCTCACCATTGAGGTTAACATCTACTCCTGAATCGCGCAGCTGAAAATTAATCGCCTTCATTGGCGTATTCGAGATCTTTGCTCATCTTTGCAGGAAACCGGCAGGCGAGTTCACTAGAACTCGGGCCAGACTCGCGGTAATAGAGCTTGCATTTCATTGATGAATCAGGGTGAATATATGCTATATGTTTATATCTTGTATCTGTACAACATAGAAATCATACAACCTCTGCAACTATATACCCCTGAGGAAGCCTACGGTATGACAGGCGAAACTCGTTTGGAATTACGTGACCACAACAGGTCCCCCTTTTTTGTCTTTTTTTCAACCTTTATTTGTAACTTGTGTGATGTTAGAAGAATTTATGTCTAGGTATTATCCAAACCCTGTGACATCAACAGGCATTTGGATATACAGTCTAAAAAGTAATATGTACTTTTGATGTATGTACCAACTGTAAATTGAAAAATACGCACTTTATACTTTTATGCACAAAAACCTCTGAGCCTAAAACCTCTTTCTTTCCCTTTTACCTACAAAATAAGTTCTTTAAATAAGGACAATATAGTGCATCACATTTCCTCCAATAAGTAAACGGCGTTGCTAAAAAAATGTATTACATGTATTCTTTATACATATGTGAAGAACATAGCTTTGCCTTTTACCATCTCAGAGTCTCCTTTTGAAAGCTATTTGTGTGGCTGACACTTTACTGAGTCTAATACAATTATTCCCCATTGTGCTCTTGACCCATAACTCAAAATAAATTAGATTGAAGTCTTTATTTTTTATGATGCTCTGTAAGAAGATAAATAGGGACCCAGGTGTCTGCTCTTTGAAAATCATCCTCTTCTGCAAAATGTGAGCTATGTCAACCAGCCAAAGGCTTATACAAAGCAAAAAGTGTTCTTCGGTGAATATAGGAAAGTTTAAGCAAGACCTACTGTCAAATTGAAAGGCTGGAAAAAAATTAGCAAATGCAAGCTGAAGGCTGCATGAAGTATCTTAATTCAGGGATGTATTTATCGACAATTATTCAAGGGATGCACTCTGTTGTTTACTGTGACACTTTGGGAGCATGACTGGATAATTTTAAAGTGGCTGAAATTGGGCATGATCATATTCTTGAAATTAATCTCAAAGACTTACTTCTATGCAATTCACATTAATTTATTATATTTCCCCTGTTTCTTGAGAAAGATCTCTTCACTTCAAACAAGATTTACTTCTGAAGAACAACCAGATGTTTTGCATTGTCCTATGTAAAAGTGATTGAAAATGTCAGAAATCTGACCTTGAAAAGATATAGAAATGTGATGTATCTGAATGTATGCTGTATAACCTTTTATGGCTCCCAATATATATGAATATATATTTATATATATGAGTATATATATATGTATATTTATATATATGTATATATATGAGTATATATATATATACTCATATACACAATACAGCCTGTATCGATCGAACGTTCGAACGTTCATCGCACATGCTCAGAACATGCACGATCACTGAACGACCGTACACACGATAGATGGTCAACGATCGTCGTCCAATCCGATCCGCCGGTCCGGTCATTCATTTCCAACGACTATCCTCGTTCGTCGGCGTCGTTGGTTACTTTTTTTACGAACGATTTTTGGCCAATCGGTCGTTCGTCGTTCGTTCGTCGTTCATTTCCAACGATAAAAATTGGACGTGTGTACGCAGCCTAACTGTCCTTTAGAGGAGCTCACAATGTAATGCCTTATTTAATATACAGCACTGCATATTATGTTAGCACTTTAAAATACAGTTTATTATTATTTATTATTAAAACTATATAATACCAAAAATAATTGTAGTATATCCACCTAACCTAAGCACAGTTTTGGGGGAAGCCAAATGACCTACCAGTATGTTTTTTTAGGTTGTGGGAGGTAACTAGATTGCCTGGAGGCAAGCCACACAAACACAGGGAAAACATACAAACTTCATACAAATATTGTCCTGGTCAAGATTTAAACATGGGCCCTAGTGTAGCAAGATGAGGGTGCTAACCATAAACAATGCTTCATATCTTTTTTAATAATATTTTTGCAGAGAAGGGGGCTTTATTAACATAAGTTTGCTATACCATAATTAATTCAAACCATTTTTTGCTTGCTCAGAAGAAATTCCTAATATTTATAGTCAGTTATCTTCAATATTATGTACATATATGATCTGTTAAATTTAAAATGTGTTATTTATTTTAGTATAGAATCATATATAACATTTGGACATTCAAAGCAGTTTCTCTGGGTCTGTGTAGAGAAAAAATTTGTATTCTGGTACCTGTATAAAGTTTACACCTGTAATTATAGACTTTATTAATTAGGTATACATTTTAAATATTTTTACCACTTAAACTTTTTTAAAATGTTGTAAGTAACCCTTTTTGGATCAGCCAGCTTCACTTATAAAAATTTATCTTCTCCAGCCTTGAGGAGCTTTAAAAAATCAGGCCCAAAAAACAGTGGGTAGGTGAAATTAGGTTTTCCTAACTTTAATTTACAGAAAAACAATTTTTTTTTAAACATGTTCCCAGACACCCATCTGACAGCACCAACAATTTTGATGACAATTTAATGTTCAGAGGCTAATCAATTAACTTCCTCAGTGGCCATAAGCTACAACACATTTTGTCACAAGGTACAAATTAGCCTAATGTTCACTAAAATGTTGCCACTGACTTTATTATTTCTAAATAAGATATACGATTTTTTAATTATATCAAATTGGTCTGTACTGTAAAATTGGTTGTGAAAAAAATTGCAATAGGTTACCAGGGTGCCTAGCAATTACCAACTAAAACATGTTTCTGAGGACTAAAACAGTGGGGAACATAATGGTCAATTGCATTTGCATCTAAAAGAGCATGTTAAAAATTTGCCAGACATATATCTATATTAAATCACAGCAGGAAAACCTAGCAGTGTTGGAGAAATAAATTGGTGCACCACCGAAAGCTTGTCTGATAGAGAGCAGCTTTTGCTGGTGCTTGTTCTAGGCTCAGCTAGGTGCCTTGCCTACTTCACTCTTCACTGGGAAACAAATAACAGTATGTGTAGCAAAATTGCAGGATGCCATCTTTTAAATTATGAAGATATTGAAAGAAACATTACATTGACTTCAACATAAATATATCAAAGCTTTCATTACATGTATGGGGTCTGTGAATTACAAATAAGAAAACTTTTGTGGCGTTTGGATATCGCATATTGTGGGACTGGACAATAAATAATTTATTGTAACATTCAGATGTTTACTTTGATACTTTAAATGTTGTTGCAACCTTGACATTTTGTAGAATTCCACATTTCTGTCAGCCAATTTCTATTTTACAGCACCTGTTCTCAGTTACAGTTCCTTTGTATTGTAATATTAACATATTTATAGCTTTTGTTTCACTAATTAATCCTGGGTACAACATTTTTTCCCACCTGTCACTTGGCATAGGAATAATTGTAAGATCAAAATTGATCACAGATAATTGTGGTGGTGCTCCTGTGATTAGTTTCTTGAACCTACAACCAATGCTTTTCCTTTAGCTAACAAAGTCCCTTTAACATTCAGACATTATAGTATATTTTAGTATAAAGTGACTGATTTACTGAAATGAATACATATAACTTTAGGTGATTCAGTCACCAAGTATCTTTTTTTGTTCTGGATAGGGTTGGGAAGGTAACATAAGTATAGGAGGTGGTGGACACTCCATATAGCCTTCATTTTGCTCTACGGTTAGAGTTACTCATAAGTGGGCCCCCAAAATTTGTAAGATGCAAGTGAGCCACTTGCAACTCTACACAATTGTCCATCAAAATAGAACATTTTAATTTGGACTCCTTTATTGGTCTCAGCAGGGGTTGAGAAATCTGGAAAATGAATTTACAATTTCATAATCACAAAGCTTTTTAAGTATTATCAAGTTTAATAAAAATCATTTAACCTTAATTTATCAATCATGATCTTTCCTCTGCCTAAGTTTCTGAGATTCCTACACACCACTATATGTAATATTTATATGAAATTAGATTTATATGAAATAAGAAAATTACATTACTTTAAGGCAGAACTAACTTAACTAAACCATCACTGCAGAGGTTTCCTGGATTAAGTCCTGTGCTGTTCGGTTAACAGTGGAAGACGTAGCGGGTGCCTCCATATTCTATTCTTTTCTTCCTGCTTCTGCCTACCTCATACTAGATCGCACTGCACAGGCTCTAGATCAGGTGACTGCGGTAAATTGGGGAAAAAATGCGCAATGCGCATGCAAGCGGCCCCCCCATCTGTCTTTACAAAATATTTTAAAATAACACATCATGGATGCATTTATTCATATTCATTTTATTGCCATTTCTATTGATTTCTTTTTTCATAAGTGACAGACACATTTTTTGTTCTAGGTTTATATGCAAGGCAAAGAATTTTCCTGGTATTCAGGTATAAATTTGTACACTGGTTTATGTTTGGATCTGTTTATATTTTAGTATGTATGGTAACAGGATCAAGCCTTATTTTGATTCACCTAAAGAAAAAATCTATTTTAGAGTCAAGGTGCATTTTGCACAGGGTTTCACAGTAATATGAGGTTCCTTTAGGATGGAAAAAGGGGAGCCTGGAATCTCATAATTTTTTTTTTGCTGTAGGGCCCCATCTAATATATAATTCGCCAGCATTTACCAGTAATACATAAAATACAATATGCTAGGGGAAATATATTCTGCAAAAACTATTTTTTTAACTTTATCTATATCCACAGAGAGACAGTTACATATAAAAACAAAGGCCATGATTCATCAATAAAATGCTCATACGCTGGACGCGCGTACGTTCGCGCTTCCAGCGAGCCAGTTTTCTGCGGTCCGGAGCCGAGTGCGCTAGTACACGCCGGATTCCTGTCTTGATAATGAGCAATAGGGGTCGCGAATCTGCCAATTAAGACGATTAGATTTCAGCTGCGCTCATAGCAATTAATTATCTCACACCTGCTCTCTGTTCTGTGTGCATCTACAGTCCAGAATCTTTAATACTTCATCTTCTTTTGGGTAAGTGTTACTTTTTTAGGTTACATTGTACTCATTACCAAAATTAATTATTTATTGTTACAATTGTTGCACTGTTTTCATACTTTTTTGGTTTCCTTTGCAACACTGCAAATGAATTGAGTCATCAATTCAACAGATCAAGCTGTATATATACTAGTTAACACTTCATAATATGTCATCACACAATAGTATGAATTGTACAAATTTGTCACCAAGCATTTGTGATCTAATTCAAATGTCATTGTAGTTTGGCTTGATAGAAATCAAATAATTGAAAAAAGGATTATGCGTGGTGCCCGGACTGTTTGCGAAGTCTGAGCTTGCTCTTCTGGTTGCTGCTGTTGTTGTTGTTGCTGCTGCTCTTCTTCTATGACCAGATACGTGGTGTTAATTGCCACTACAGCAGTTGTGAAGAGCAAGTCAAGTTCCAAATTTTGATCCATGACAACAGCAAACAAAATCCTTAAGCCAGAGCACATTTGAATGTGCGTGCGCGCTTGCACGTTTGCGTGCGCGTTTGCGTGCGCACATACTGAATCCCTATAAATTTGCCCAGTTTCTTAGCCATTCTGCTCATGCAAACCAAACCTTGGGGGGAAAACAGAAAAAGAACAAAAACTTGGAGAGAAAACAGAAAAAGAACAAAGGTTGCAACAAGAACAAGAATACACCATTGACTTTATTCCTACAAAAACTGTTTTGGGTGTGTTGTCCCATAACCCTTTTATTTTGTGACATCTAGTTACATGGAGCCAAGGAGAATGGCCACCACCACTGCCACCACCACCGCCACCACCACTACCACCCCAGGGTCTTCAGTCCATAGACCAACAGGCAGCTCCCTCAGGCCAGCTAGGTTGCTCTGTGAAGCAGGCCAGTAACATCTAGTCCTCTGGTCCCTCAACCTGGCACCTCAGCTAGTTTGAGCCAGACCAGGGATTCTGCTTCCAAGGCAACCAGCTTCACTCCTGAGCAAAATGCAGCCCTCTTTGTAGAACATCCATGTCTGCTGGCTTCTGGTTCTGAAGAGTTTTCACTGTCTGAATCCTCTGTGGAGGTAAGCAAGAACTGGTCTATTAGTGTTTCTTTTGGGATGTGTTGGGGGAATGAACCTTTTCCAATGTGTTCCATTTGTGTTTTTTTTTTTTTTTTGGGTCCCTTAGGTGGATATTTACCACAATCAGAAGAGGAGACACCTGAGGTTTCCGTAAGCAACCCATGTTTAATGTATTGGATTCAGAAAAAATGTGTCTAACATTTTTGTCTAACATTAGTTGATGTTTCAATGTCAGGATGCTGTCTGCATAATGTTATGGTGACCCACAAAGTTATATGATATTGTAGTAATTTTTTCTTTACCCTTTATAGCAACCAGTGGATTCAGGTGGATTGGGTCATCCCAGTGTGGGCAGCCAGCCTTTAAACCTTAGTCAGAATCTGGTTGACCATTTTGATAGATTAGTGGAGTCAAGGATGCCTGGCCCAAGTTCACATATTTTTGAACCGGTCCTTACACTCCTACATGAAAACATAAATCAAAATCACCAGGACCGAGAATTTAACCAACAACATCTGGCGGCCGTGCATCGTCTGATAGAATAGGTCCAAGAACAATCGGCCAATTTGGGTGCCTACATGTTCAGAGTTGACCATCTCTGTAACATGGTAAGTGAATCCGTAGGCCAACAATCTTGCCTACATCAGGCGATTATTCAAAGGCTGGGTTGGCAAATCCCAATAAGCCCTGCTGGCCCCCCATCTCCTGCAGAGCAAACAGCTCCAATCTTCCCGTGGGCGTGCTGTGGGGGTGTCCCCTGGCCGAGGCCAGGAAGTGGAGGTGACCCGTGGCCAGCCTGCTAGGGTGGGCCGCGCCCGTGGCTGGGCTGGTAAAGTGGGCCGTGGCCGGTTTGGGCGAACTATATAAGTGGATGCCGGGTGCCAGGTGAGAACATTCATCACATTCTTCCTGTCAGTCTTCACTCAATTTTTTCAGGACTCCATGATCTCGCCAGTGTGGGTTTGAGTTGGTATCCTGTGTGAAGACGCTTGTTTGTATAAACTAGCTTAATCTCTATTTTGTGTTTGCCCAATGTCCACAGGTTAGTAACCCTCGCACTTTGACACTTTACCTATATAGGTTTGTTTTGATGCAGCTCAAGTATGCTCCAAATGCAGTTTTGCTATCTTCTCCCCGAAGAATTTTCCAGTACATTTGTCATAGTGATTCTAATCAAGTATGAAGTCTCAGCTCAATACTCTCCAAGTATTGCTGTAATGACCTTAAAAAAAGCTAAAGATTCTTTCAAAATACACGATTGCATCTTTGTTCACTAAATGAACACAAATCTAGTTATGTCTAGGGACCAAATATGGCACACCGCACTTCTCTGACACTTGGCTGTAAAAGATAAATGTGCTTGCTAATAGGTCAACTACTTTTCTGTTGGTTAAAATGAAATACTAAGGTGTTCAGCTGTGTATTCTATGCCAAATGTATTCTTGAATGATGTTACAATTACATATATTTTGAAGAGGACATATCTAACATACCCAACTCTGTTACTTTTAAGGTCACATGATGTTTTGACCAAGTGACCAATGGAGGAATGGAGCAATCTCAGCCAAGCTGCAAAACAAGTTTGTGTAGGATAAGAGCATGTTCAAGATTTTATGGTTCAAATACCCATTGTGAAAATGTTGTAAATGTGCACTGAAATAAAAATTAAATTAAATTCACAAAATCTGGCTTTTAGTTTTTTTTTTTACAAAAGTATAATTTTTTGAATCTCCCCCCAATAACCTAAAATATCCCAACAAATATAAAAATATAATAATGATAACAAACCTATTTACAAACATATATACACATTTTTTTTTTTTAAAAGCTGTACCGCCTTGGCACATCCCGAGGAGGGTCAAACCGAAAGTGCTGCTCCAGGGCAGACATCCTCCTGTGCAGCCAATACAGGCTTTCCTGTATACTTCTGGCGGGTGAGGAAAAACAAATAATAGATTAACTGGAAGAGTTTGGTCCAAAATTTTTAAAAGTACTGTCCTTTTAAAAACCAAACTAATGAAAATATAAACTTACCAGCAGGATGTCTGCCATGTCGCCGGGGTTGGGGTGGCGGTGGTGGCGGTGTTGGGGGGCTCAGAAGCTTCTCCAGTGGCCTGGCTGCCTCCCTCGATTACTAGTAACTAGCAACTAGTTCTTAAATTGCACAGTGCTAAAGAATGTAAAATATGTTATTTCATCAAGTTATGACTGTTTTGCTGTTTACACAGAGCAAAACAAGAAAGAAAGGTGAATCCTGGGTCCAATGAAGGTTTGGTGTCAATGAAGGTTGTGGGTTTTCACATGGGACAAACGTGTCTAAGTGACATTAACCTTTGTCTTCTGTTAAAAGCTGCCTAGACATGAAGCTAGTCATACACTCTTAATGATACTTGATGGAGCTAGGCCTAACAAAGTATCTCCTACTTTCTTTTCATGGTTTTTAGGGAATCTTCACAATATCTAAAATGGAGAAATACTTACATTCAGGTAAGGAACTTGTGTCCTGTGGAGGAGGTGCTGGCAAGGGTGCTCCAGTAGCTCTAGATAAAAAATGAACACCATAAGTAAAAGTGTGTGGGCAGGACTAAAGTAGATTTGTAAGGTTAGTTAAGGTGAATAGATTAATGCAGAACTTTTAAATGATACTTTCTGCCTACGTCCAAAAATTTAGAGCAAACATTTGTCAGTACAACTATGTCAGTACAACTCATGTCTATATATATATATATATATATATATATATATATATAT
>NC_092859.1:64785766-64832353 GCF_032062135.1 Pyxicephalus adspersus
GCAAGCTCGCCAGTGTAAAGCTGCCGGGGATGCGCAGCTCCGGCCGCGAGCTCATTCAGTTGCTGAATTGCGCGTCGGCTTCCGATTTCGGATCGCGAATACGTATGCGTGAGCGACCTTCCGATTTTGCTTGATGAATCTGGGCCAAAGTGTTCATTATAAAATCTAGAATATAAAAAAATGTTGTTTATACAGATACAGATTCATATACTGTGTTATAAATATATATATATAAACAGACTTTGTGCAGATACAGATTCTTATACTGAAATATATATATATATATATAAATACATATTAAACAATATTATGCTCATTTCATACTTGTGATGATTTCATAATGGATATTATCCCAAATAAATAAATCATTTCTAATTTACAGTGCATTGAATTTTTCAAAACCACTACTGTAAATTATTTCATTTTATATTCATCTGTCTCCTTCTTTTTCTACATTTTCCCTCTACAAACAAAAAACTAAATATCTCTCTGATCTGGTCCTATTGCCTTTCTTCACCAAATTCTAACTAATTTTCTTTCTCTTTATTACAGTTTTATTGCCCCCAGGTTTAATCAGAACAACCATTTACCTTTAGCTTATCAAAATTTAGCATTATGCCATGTGGAATGATGATGTCGTTGTAAAACTCGACCCAGATCTTCTGGACCTAGAGTGTATTCCATATAGGAGTACCATTTATCAAAGAACTTAATTGCATCGTTTTACCCCTCGACCTCCAATAAATCCCTATAGTATAACATCTGCATTGCAGAATAAATCATTTTCATTTTAGGTGGATCCTTATGGATCTATTGCAACAATATTGCTCTGAGTGTTGCTAATAAACACAGTAGTATCCAAAAATTTGGGTCCATTTTTTATATTTCTTTATTGTGAGTCCCAGTTCCCAAATACACACAGTAACGGTTCCAGAACCAATTTTATTTTTGTTATTCTTGTAATATAAGCTAGTACATTCTTCCATAATTGCTGGATTTGGTTACATTTCCATAAACTGTGTTTTTAGTGTAACTCTTTCATACTCACATTTTAAACATTTTTTACTGGTAAAAAATAGTTTATTGAAACGCATAAACAAGTACAGCTAACAAGGAGCAGATTACAAAATCAAATTTAACTTAGTTAACTCAAGTTAACTTAGCTAGTTGTTTAGTACGCTCCCGTTTGCATCTGGATGCATGGTGGATAAGGACTCCTCATACCACTCGCTTTATAGGCATCCAACAGAACCATAGGTGAAGAAACAGTGCCCGTGTTTATGCAAAAATACTCAGTAGTCTTAGCTCTTAAGTCAGCCATAACTGGAGAGTAGGACAGTAAAGAATCATTAAAACACCAATTGTTAGTTAATTGTTTAGGAAAAAAAGAGTCACAAGTCACTAGAACTGGATCATGGTCAGACCAAGCTACCATTAGAATACATGAATCTTGCGTCAATAATTGGGAGTTATGGGGGTGGGAAAAAAACGAGAAATCTTTCACCAAAGGATGACTTAGGAGCAAGGTGAAACTGGACAGATCTTGTTTGGAAAAGGAACCATCTGGTTTGGATTTGTCCAGTTTGGGATTTAAAACCATATTAGAGTCACCGCACATGAGAACACTACCTTGAGCATGTTCTTTTATTTTAGCACTCAGGTGAGAAAAGAAAGGCAGTTGTCTAGTGTTGGGGGCATAGTATGTACAAACTGTCACCTTAGTATCCAGAATGGAGCCCACCAATATTAAATAATGGCCTTGCGGGCCAGAAATTTGTTTGTGACAAATAAAAGGCTTTTTTTGTGTTTTGCGATTAAAACACCACATTTCTTTCGTTAGCCTGGTAGAATTGGGAGTAAGTAGTGTGTAAATATTTCAGTGGAGAGGAGGCGGAGATATGAGTCTCCTGTAAGCATGCAATATTAATTTTTGGGATTTCAGGTACCAGAAAATAGTAGACTATTTATGTGGAGAGTTCATGCCTTGTACATTTAAAGTCAGAAGTTTCAACGCCATCTAGGACATTAACCTAAAAAATTCAGAAAAAGAAAAAACAAAACAAAAAAAAAATCAATCCACAATGTTAGAGTAAAAAAAAAAAATTCTTAAGCACCAGCTCCAATTGCAAAAGAACCATGAAGGGAGAACCACCGCAGTGCATCACCGTTGACCCTTGTTACCCAAAAAAAGGGGGGAACAACCTCATTAGGTCAACAAAAACAAGAGGGAACAGGTGTCACCTCGAACAAAAATGGTAACAAGGCACTGACCATTCCACCGTGGGAGTTAAAAAACGTACATATACGTAACATCAACTGAGATAATTAGGCTGATTCATCAAGCAAGATCGGAAGCTCGCTTGGGCATTCGTATTTGCGATCCAAAATCGGAAGCCTCTGACCAATTTATCAACTAAATTTCAGGCGCTGGCAGAGTTTGACACTTCTGAGCTTGCATTAAAAGTCACTGTTCCCCTAAAAAAGCATTCTTTCTAATGGCACACATATTACCCTTAGCCCTAAAAAAAATGTTTGTGCTGTTCAAATGCTTAAAACATCTAAATGCGCTAAGAAAAAAGCAAATTTTAAAATGACTTATTTCTTTCCTGTTAGCCAAGAGTTAACAGAGTTCAGCCCCTCTACATAGGCGCCTATCTAAGTGCTTACGATGCCTGATCGGAGGAGCTGCCTGGGGGTAAATATTGTGACTTTCTGCAAGCTAAACGACATTCTTGTTTGCTTCTATAGATATATATGTATATGTGTGTGTATATATATATATACTTGTAATTACTATAGTTATTATATTATTAATAAAAAACTTAATATATATATATTTATAATTATTGTACTATATAATTATATATGTATATAAATATACATGTCCAATTGCAAAAAAAAAAAAAAACAGCAAATTTTGACAGACTGCGCAAGTCTTAATTGCAAGTGAATTTCTATCACCTGTGCGCTTAAATGTAAGCATATATAAAAGAGTGTTGTTTAACTTACTTTTTCCTTTTGTCTTTTTTTTTCTTGGAGGGGCTGTTGTTTTGTGTGTTATCCTAATTAATCTATGTTACTGCATTTGATACTTTGCTTATCCTTTAGCACAATAGCTTCTTTTTTATTTTTAACTTTGAATGTTTTAATGTCCATTTTGCAATTTTGAAGTCAATGTTAATGCTATGTTATTGTGTTTGTGGCCATATTGTTTGATTGAAAAACTCTGCCTTTATTACCACTTTTCAATGTTTGTCCTGCATAAATATTTTCTAATCCAGTTTTCCACCATTGATAGGCCAAAATTGCATATTGATTTGGTAAGTATTTTTGGAATGCAAAATTTGTTGGGCCATTTTGGAACTATTTTGCTTTACATGGAAGTGTGGGTTTACATGTGTTTTGTTCGTTTTAATTTTTTTGTCATTTTGTGTAAATTTAGTGATGTGATGTGGTTTTTTTTTGTTTTTATGTGTTTTTATATTTTATTGTGACCTTTTAGCAAATGATTCATTTGAATAAAGTTTTTTGTAAAATGTTATCGTTTGTTTTTTGGGGGTTTGTTGTTATGTGATCTCCTTTCCAATCTCCCAGGACACACAGTTTAAAAAGACAATTGTGATTGTTTTCAAGCTGTTCCTTTCTCTGAATTATTTGTAAGGCTAAAAACAGCACATTTGTCTTGGTAAAACTCAGTTGTTTGATGCGCATAGTTGTGCACCAAACTTCAGGAGTGTGTAGCTCATAGTTGTGCGCCAAAGCGGACCCGCTATGTGCGCCTGAACTGTGTTTCATCAGTTGAAAAATCCACCGCACTTTTGCACAGTCCTCATTCATTTAAGTTTGTATTTTTTTGTGTATATTGCTTGTTTTGCTTCATATGCACTTATGTATGTATAGACATGAGTGCACATAAAGCCAAACATGTATGTATGCATTTAGATGTGTGTACATATACATAGAAAAGAGAAATTATAAGAAGAAATAGGCAAAGAGGGCTTTTTGGACCATATTGCTTCACACTGAAAAGATTGCCTATTTGTTCCTATGATTCATGATATCATGGGCTTGGCTACAAGCAACATTCATGGATAATACTGCTTCTGGTTAAAAGAAGGAATCCACCTTTATGTGCTTCCACTACCAAGCTGAGGTGAGCAAGTCAATATATATAGTGGGTCAAGATCTAAAATTCCATTCAAACCTGCATAAACATCCTGAAGGGATGGAAAAGCAAGAAAATGTTTGGCACAAAGTGCATTTGCCCCTGGAAATTTTAGATACTAGTACTATTTGTTTTGTGTAAACACCCAAATAATGCATACACTCCAGTATTTATGAGCATTAAGTTAAGCAACAACACAACATCTGTTCGTTTCTAAGAGTGCGAGGCCCTGCTTGTGAGCTTGGCAATCAATGTGGTTTGATGTTGTGCTTGGCAACCTAGACCTCTTTCCATTACCATCAGGTGTGTTAGAATGAGTATGCAACTCAGCTGGACAACTAATTGACAACCAGTTTGGACAGCAAGTAGAAGTGTGCTTGTATAAAATAGGGCTATGATCAGGCAGCACAGCACAATGACAACAAACCTATAACACTACCACTAATGATCAGAGGAGAAAAATCTTGAAAAACAAGAGAATCCTTGGCCCGAGATGCCTGCAGGATCAGTTCCTTTGTACGGTGGTAGTGGAACTTTATAACAACGTCCCGAGGAGGACGATCTATACGTTTACAAAATAAGGCCCTTTGGACCCTCAGTATCTTCTAGCTGATCCCGCAGGTTTTACAATTCTATTTGTACAGTATCCAAATCTGTTTCATGCCCCTCCAAAACTGTCGTCACATCATCTAACCGATCTTCTAATACTGCAATGTGGCCCCCCAGCTCTTAAATTTCTTTCACTAAGGCAGTTGAAAGTTTCTTATTTGCCAGAGAGATTTCATCTCTCCCTTATTTTAGTAAGCAATCGCTCACCTGTTTCAGGATGTGCAGGGGAGAGGTCTGAGGGAAACTACTGCAGGCTGCTGTCAGATGGGGGTAAGATCGTCCAAGGGATCTCTAGCTGAGTCATCAGTGCCAGGAGTCTCGGGCGCCATCTTGGATTGCAGACCACGGTACGTTTGAGGTGCTTGAAATGCTTTTTTCGCCGAATTGCCCATCAGACCTTTAACCACAGATGAATCTGGGGCTAGTCAGGAGCAAGGAGAGGTGAGTATCCCAGCTGTAGCTCAAGGGATCCCCACGGAAAGGTGGTCAGTGTGCCCGAGATGTGCAGAGCCAGATCACTGCACGTCCATATTGGACTGCTGCGCATTTGTGCCCCCCAAACATTTTTTACTTCTAATTGAGTCCATAGATTGAATAACATTTATTGGTCAAGATACCTTATAAGCTCTATGATGTATTTTAAAATGGGTCTCTCTCCAAATTTCATTTGGGTTTATTCTATGCACCATAATACATCCTTGCACCGCTTTATCATAAAGATCTGGAATACCGAAATCTTTCTGCCATCCCTTAGTTGGTCCCCCTAACAATGGTTTAGAATATTATGACTGTAGCCTAGGATATATAGATGATATGATATAGATGGCGGTATCAGGGATAAAAAATTATCAAATCTATCACGTTTTACTACTTTTTCTAGGTCTTGCATCTGTGCTTTACAAAATTTTAAGAACTGCAGATAATGTATTGTGTGTGCTGCTCTTAATAGTAAGGCATAGTGTTGTATCACGGTTCTCCAATTTGTCTGTCTGGAAAAGGCCAAAGAGAAAAAACCTCCTACTGTCCTCAGTCCCTTATCGGCCCATATTTGATAACACTTATAATCTAATCCCTGTGGAAATTGTAGATTGACTTTAACTGGTAGATATTTAGATAGGGAACACTGCAACTCCAATTTACGTCTCAAAGTTCTCTCCAAGCAATTATGGTATCTCGAATGAGAATAATATGTTTAAGGTTCTGAGGTAGTTAAATTTTATTATGCAATAATGATGTTAAATGACATGGATATACCGAGGCTTGTTCCATTTGAGTATTTGAGTGGTAAGATGTCCCTCTTATCCAATCTATAACATGTCTAAGATTGCAAGCTAAACTATACAATCTAACATTGGGGAAATTTATACCACCTTCCAATACTGGAAGGTATATTTTAGTCAGTGAAATTCTATGCCTCTTTCCCATCCACATAAATCTAATAAATGCTTTATTTAAAGCTTGTACATCCGTATGTTTCAACAAAAGTGGCATAGTTCGTAATAGATACAGAAGACGAGGGAAAGAAATCATTTTAATGAGATGGCAACGTCCCATCAATGATACAGGCAGCTTTTCCCACAAATGTAATCCTCTATATATTTTATGAAACAACGGTGGATAGTTCAGTTTATAAAGGGACGTTGGTGTTTTTCCAATATATACACCCAAATAAGTAATATGGTCTTTAACGACAGTAAAAGGAGATCTGTGTATCCATTGTCTATCCCTTATATTAGTCAATGGAAGAATCTCACTTTTTAAAAAATTAATTTTCAAACCTGCTACTTTTCCAAATAGTGTTAATATATGTTGTATTTTAATGATATCTCTTAAAGGCTCAGCGGTAAACAATAAAATATCATCTGCAAATAACGCCGCTCTGATTTCCTCATTATGCATTTTTATCCCATGTAAAAAATCCACTGTCTCTAGATATCTTAATAATGGTTCAATAGCAACATTAAATAGAGGTGGAGATAGAAGACACCCCTGTCTCGTTCCCCTAATGGTATATAACTTGATAGGAAGCCAGGTGTATTAATTCTTGCTTGAGTATTCAGATACAAACCTTTTAGTAAATTAAAATAAGGCCCTTGTATACCTATTTTTTCTAATACTTTAAACAACTAAGGGATATGCACATTATTGAACGTCTTCTTGGCATCTATACTTATAAATGCCAAGTCTAAAGTGGGATGGCATTTAGCAAATTCTAGGACCGTGAGCACTCTACGGATAATTATTACTTCAGATCTACCTTTAACAAACCCTACTTGCATAGGGGATATTATAGATGGTAAATATTTTGCTAACCTATCTGCTAATATTTTAGAGAGTATTTAGGCATTCTAGGTTTATCAATGATATTGGGCGATAAGATAAAGGTTATCTAAGGTCTGCACGGTTTTGGAGGAACTTTAATATATGTTTCTTTTCCCGAAGGAAGGTATGTTCCAGTCTGCACATCAATTTATAATCATTAACTAAATCCTCCATAATATCTTCTTACATTATTTTGCATTTTATATATAATACCGCTGTCAGCTCATCTGGGCCAGGGGCTTTACCATTTACCAAATTTACTATGGCTTCTTTTAATTCCTGTTCGGTAATATCAGCATTAACCCCCCTAGCGTTCTAATTCTGTCAGTTTTTTGATGCAAAAAGTGATCATATTTTTTTGCATAGAAATTTTTGTTTATATTGTGGGCCTGTAATTCTTAGGATTAACTCCCTGGTATAATAATTAAATATATTTATTATATTTATAAATTATAATATAATACATATTTATAAATCATAATTATAAAAATAAGTAAATAATAGACCACAACAATGTAATTTTTTCAAAAAAAATATTTTATCAAAAATTTCTTACTGAAATTTTCCAAACAAGGGTGCAATATTATTGATAAATAACAATAAAAATTAAATGCAGATTGTAGAAAAAAATTTTTTTACAGCTTTAGTAGACATCTCGGGGGTGGTAGATTTTGAAGCAGGGTGCTGCACAAAGTCCAACATCACAGTCAGGACAGTAGAACCTGGTTTCTTTGCGTTTCTTCCTTCCTCTGTCATCAGTCTTTGAGCAGCAAACCACGCACATCCTTGTAGGTGCCTCCTTTTTCTGGGTTGGTGGGATGTATTTAGTGAAGTGACGACTGGTCAGGCGTTCTGGGTTGACAACGGTGGAAGCACGACGTCCAGGTCTATTCATAGCCACTGGTGGTGTTTGGTGGTTCTTGACTATAGATTCGGAAACTTGCAAAATGAAGTCTGAATGATTCACAGGCCTCTGACTATTTTTTTGTACAGAATGTAGGCAGTCCATAAGCACTGCTCAACTAGATGCCTGAAAATCTTTTTGTAGTACTTCCTTTGCTGTTTCCTCATCGCTGGGTAGAATGTCATGGCTTGGTCAGCTGTCGACACCTCCCATGGTGTTGTTGTAGTCAACCACCACCTGTGGCTTCATCACTTCTTTCCCACGTTTTGTGTGTACCAGAATGGTGGAGGCATCATGGACAGTACTCATCAGGCACACATCTTTTTTTTCACGCCATCACAGGGCCATCATTCTGCCTTTTTGCCAGGCACCAATTTCTCCTGTCTTCAGCTTCTTTTTTGCAAACAGTGATGGCAGGTTGTGCCAGTTAGCCCTAACGGTTCCGTAGGCATCTGTTCTGTGTTGTAGAAGGAACTCATAAAGCTCAGGAGGTGTAGAAGTTGTCAGTTGTGACACAATAGCCCTGGCCTAGCAATGACTCAATGAGGGATATTACTGAAGATGTTGCCAATCCATAATGGCTGTATCTGGGGTGTCCCTTTTCCAGTGTACAGTACTGTATTCCAATTGTAGCCAGATGAGGATTCGCAAAGCATATACGTTTTCACGCCAAATTTTGCCCTCTTTGACGCAATGTACTGCACCCAGCTTAGCCTCCCCTTGTAGGCCATTAGACTTTCATTAAAGCTGACGTCTCTTTCTGGCACATAAGTTTGCTTGAAATTTTGTAGAATCAGCTGAAACACTTCCCAAATTTTCTTCAGTTTTGGTGCAGGATGGGTAGTCTCATCAAATTCCTTATTGTTTGCGAAGTGCAGGTACTTCATGATATGGGAAAAGAGGTATTCTGGCAGGACTGTGCCAAAGAATAGAGTGACAATCATTTTATTCTTGGACCAGTGCCACTTCTGCATGGGTTTGCCCACAACTCCCTTCAGGATCACCAAGCCCAAAAACAGCCAAATGTCATCCTTGGTCACAGGCTCCCACTTTCTGCTTCTTGCAAACCTCAGGTGTGGAGCACCTTGTTATTGACCAGCGTACCTGCATAAAACAAAATTGATATTTTAGGATATGTTATTTTATAGTGTGAAGGTTGCAAGTAATATGTTAGCAAACACAGAGCAGCATATATGTTTGCATAAAAAAAAAAAAATTAGCAAAAAATTCCAAAAAGTTAGTGAACACAAGAGCGGCTTACTTGTTTGTCTCTGCAACAATTTTTTCGATAACTTCATCGGTCAAAAACAACTTCAGGTATGCCAGGGGGTCATCGCATTCAGCCTCAATTTTCATCCCAGGTGCACCGGTAAATGGAAATCCTGGCGGTGCTGCCTGGTCCGCATCAAGGTCAATAGGACACCATGTGTGCACAGCACTGACCTCAGGTTCAGAATCGTCGCTCAGTTCACTTTCGCTGTCTGATGACAAATTTCCAGCTGAATCACTATCGCTCGATTCCACAAGGGACTCCAAATCGCTATCACTGCTTTCAAATTCCTCCAAAACAGCGCTTGCGCCGGCGAGATGCCTTTTGGATGTCATGTGGTCTCCAGCAATCAGTCAGGAACAATCAAGGTCAAAGACAAAAGCTGCGTACACACTTCCAATTTTTGTCGTTGGAAAGGATCTTTCACGATCCTTTCCAACGACAAGGGAGTGCACGATACATGAACGGTGCTGTACATACAGCACCGTTCATGCTCTATGGAGAGGGGAGGGGGAGAGCGACGGAGCGGCACCCTGCTGCGCGCTCTCCCCTTCCCTTTCATTAGGATCGGCTGTCGTCCATCGTCCGTGGATCCAGCAGGTCGGTCGTCCGGACGATGGACGACACCGACTGTACACACGGCAGATTTTTGCCCGATAATTGGCCGATGACGTGTGTACGTAGCTTTAGTGATCAAATGATACATTCAGGAAGTGATTTATAATCCATCAAAAGGTCAGATCAAGGTCAGGGCTATTAGTGGGCAAAATGTAAATAAGGGCACTGGGCAATTATGCTTGGTGCACTAAAATATGTATTTATACTTTTATTTTGTGTCTTTATGTGCTTTGTACTGTTAAAAAAAATTTCAAAGCAGATTACATAGCAATCTGCTTTTAAATTTACCGCCTTCAGAATCCATTACTCCCCCACATCACCCGGAAGATGTCACATCTTCCCGGGTGATGCGATGCGGCTATTCCCGCCCTGCTGTGGAGGTGGCAGCAGAATCAGGAGGCCACAGAGTGGCACAATGACCGAGTGTGGAGGTGGCAGTAGCATGAGGAAGCCACAGAGTGGCACAATGACAGAGTGTGGAGTTGGCGACAGCATCAGGAAGCTACAGAGTGGCACAATGGCAGAGTCTGGAGGTGGTGGCAGTATCAGGATTTTCAGTATGAATACAGACCGTGAAAGTGGGGCCTCTTAATCCTTGTAACTTTTGGGTTTGGAGCAGGAGGTGTCATAAAATTTACCACAGGGATAACTGGCCACAGAGTGGAACAATGACAGAGTCTGGAGGTAGCGGCAGCATCAGGAGGCTACAGAGTGGCACAATGACAGAGTCAGGAGGTGGTGGCAGCATCAGGATTTTCAGTATGAATACAGACCGTGAAATTGGGGCCTCTTAATCTTTGCAACTTTTGGGTTCGGAGCAGGAGGTGTCAGAAAATTTACCACAGAGATACCTGGCCACAGAGTGGCACAATGAAAGAGTCTGGAGGTGGCGGCAGCATCAGGATTTTCAGTATGAATACAAACCGTGAAAGTGGGGCCTCCTGATCCTTGTAACTTTTGGGTTCGGAGCAGGAGGTGTCAGAAAAATAACCACAGGGATAACTGGCCACAGAGTGGCACAATGACAGAGCCTGGAGGTGGCGGCAGCATCAGGAGGCTATAGAGTGGCACAATGACAGAGTCTGGAGGTGGCGACAGCATCAGGATTTTCAGTATGAATACAGACCGTGAAATTGGGGCCTCCTAATCTTTGCAACTTTTGGGTTTGGAGCAGGAGGTGTCAGAAAATTTACCACAGGGATAACTGGCCACAGAATGGCACAATGACAGAGTCTGGAGGTGGCGTCAGCATCAGGAGGCTACAGAGTGGCACAATGACAGAGTCTGGAGGTGGCGACAGCATCAGGAGGCTATTGAGTGGACCAATGACAGAGTCTAGAGGTGGCGGCAGCATCAGGAGGCTACAGAGTGGCACAATGACAGAGTCTGGAGGTGGCGGCAGCATCAGGATTTTCAGTATGAATACAGACCGTGAAAGTGGGGCCTCTTGATCCTTGCAACTTTTGGATTCGGAAAAGCAGGAGGTGTCACAAAATTTACCACAGGGATAACTGGCCACAGAGTGGCACAATGACAGAGTCTGGAGGTGGCGTCAGCATCAGATTTTTCAGTATGAATACAGACTGTGAAAGTGGGGCCTCTTGATCCTTGTAACTTTTGGGTTCGAAGCAGGAGGTGTCATAAAATTTACTACAGGGATAACTGGCCCCAGAATGGCACATTGACAGAGTCTGGAGGTCGTGGCAGCATCAGGAGGCTACAGAGTGGCACAATGATAGAGTCTGGAGGTGGCAGCAGCAGCATCAGGAGACCACAAATTGACCCGGTGACAGAGTGGGGCGGTGGGTGGCAATACCAGTACCCACTGACGAAGGTGGGTGAAAGAAGGAGCACTTCGCATCTGATGTGTGGCATCAGGTGGGTGGCAGCATCAGAGTAGTAGCTGAGGCAGGTAGCCAGAAGAAACCGGTCTCTTTTCTCATGATTTGGGTCAGGTGGATTGGATCATCTAATCAGATGCATCAGGCATTGGTGGGTGGAAATCCTGGCTGATCCATGCCTGATTCATCTTGGTCAGTCTCTCCACACCCGCTCTGTTGCAACACTACTGGCCGGCAGGACAGCTTTTCCAGGGCAAACTCGGCCAGTTGCGGCCACAAATCCAGTTTGGCTGCCCAGTAGTCCAGCAGGTCTTCAATGACGGCTGACAGGGTGTACTCCAGGTATGCCACCACCTGCTGGTTCAGGTTCTGCTCTATGTTTAGCTGCTGGTTAGTAGTTTCTTCACTATGTGGGTGAAGAAACCTGCTCATCAGCGACTCCAGGCTCAGGCTGCTGCTGATGGAGCTGGTACTGCTCCTGCCACCCCCCCCTCCCCAGCAGTCATGGCAGTGGAACGTGAGTGCAGAGGGCCCCCCTGGTCAGACCTGCAAGAGGATGGACCCTGGCGCAGAAAGGCAGCGGCCATCTGACTACATAGGATGTCTCTGTAGTAGTTCAGTTTGTCCTCCCTCTCAGCGGGTGTAAAAAAGGCCCCCATTTTGGACCGGTAGCGAGGGTCCAACAAGGTGGAGAGCCAGAAGTCATCCCTCTGCCAAATGGTGACAATTCGGCTGTCACTGCGCAAGCAAGTGGGCATGCAGCGGGCCATTTCTGCAAATGACTCCCTGCTTTCATCTCCACTGCATACTGCCACAGTGTGTCTGGGTCCTCTGCCTCGTCTTCCTCATCTCCCTCTTGCTCCTCTGGATGCTTCTGCTCCTCCTCTCCTGTCACTTAAGGAGAAAAACCACCCATTTCGCTATACATTGCCTTTGCTCCAATGTCCTCCTTTTCCTCCAGTTCAGCTCCCACAGGGCTCATGTGGCCGTGGGATCTAGGCGCCACGACTCCAGTCCCCTGACCAGCCAGATTTACCAGCATCTGTTCCAGGACATGAAGCAGTGGAATGACGTTGTTCATCCCGTAGTCCTGGCGACTAACAAATAACGTGGCCTCCTCAAAGGGCCTGAGCAAACAGCAGGTGTCACGCATGAGCTGCCACTGGCTGACATCGAAGTTACACATGGGAGTACTGCTATCCGCTTGGATCATCAAGAATTCGTTGATGGCCTTTCTCTGTTCGTATAGTCGGTCCAACATATGGAGGGTGGAATTCCAACGGGTGGAAACGTCGCATATCAGCCTATGTTAGGGGATGCCGTTCTGCAGCTGAAGCTCAAGGAGGGTGTGCTTTGCAATGTACGAGTAAGTGAAGTGCATGCAAAGTTTCCTGACCATTTTTATGATGTCTTGCAGAGGGGTGGAAGACTTCAGGAACCGCTTGACTTCAGGAACCAGATTGAAGATGTGTGCCATGCAGGGCGCATGGCTCAGCCTTCCTTGACGCAGCGCCGGCACAATGTTCTTCCCGTTGTCGGTCACCATGGTTCCGATTTTGAGTTGTCGTGGAGAAAGCCATAATTCAATTTTCTGATGAATCACACGGAGCAGTTCCTCCCCTGTGTGACTCTGTTCACCCAGGCAAAACAGGTGCAGAACAGCGTGACTCCGCCATTGCACATGTGGTATGCTGGAGGGGCACTGTGAATTGTCCCTGCAGTGGAGGCTGAGGACACGGTGGAGATTGAGAAAGCAGATGCGGACATTGTTGCGGCGGCTTGAGAACGTGGAGGCGGAAGCGGTGTCACCTGGCCAAGTTGCTGAGTGGCTGTGAAGGAATCACATTCACCCAGTGGACCGTAAAGGACATGTATTGCCCCTTACCGTAGTTACAGCTCCACACGTCGGCGCTGCCGTGCACTTTGGCAGACAGGCTCATGGACTGGCCCACCTTCTGTTCTACATATTTGTGCAGGGCTGGTACTGCCTTTTTTGCAAAGAAATGATGGCTTGGAACTCTCCACCTCGGCTCGGCACAAGCCATCAGTTCTCTGAAAGGTGCAGAGTCCACCACTTGGAAAGGAAGGGACTGCAGCACCAGCAACTTGGACAGGAGCACATTCAGCTTCTGCACCGTTGGATGGGTGCACGCATACTGTTGTCTCTTGGCAATTGCTTTGGTGATCGATTGCTGACGGAATGACTGATGAGAGGTAGGAGGAGGAGAAGCAGGAGCATCTGGACAGGCAGAAGATGGAAATGACATACAGCTACCTTCGACTGAGGTGGTGGAGCCTTGACTGCCTGAAAGCCGGTGTGTGCCACTGGGTGAAGCAGCGGTTGCTGCGGCAGGCTGGACCACCACATCAGAGCCACGGTTCTCCCAGGCCACTTTATGGTGACACTGCATATGTTGACGCAGGGCCATGGTGCCAACATTGGCCCTTTGGCTACGCTTCACCTTCTGCCCACATATTCTACATATGGCCATGTTAACGTCCTCCGTTGGCTTAACAAAAAACTGCCACACCACCGAGTAGGTGATTTTCCCCCCAACACTCCACACTGACTGACTGCTACCGCCACTGTCTCCGTGAACCCCTGCACCACTACTTCCCGGGCAGGTAGGCTGCTGCAAAGCAGGTGGTCTCCCCCGGGCACATTTGGCTCCCGACCTCCCAAGGCTGTTAACCTGCTGAGTACCAGCCATGCTACCACCTTGCTGGCTCAGCCCCTGCCTCACGGGCAAGCTGCCACCCTTTTCTCCTGATGATGATGAAGCCCCTTCTTCACTCGGCTCCCAAGTGCGATCGGCTTCATCATCATTGAATAGTGTGTGCACATCACTGATGTCCTCCTCAACTGTCTTTGTGTCAGGAGCCTGACCGCTCGCAACAGCACCTCCCACGCCACTCTCCTCATCACTACTTGCCTGCTTAGCGGAGGAAGCGGTGGATGCCTCCTTCAGATCTTGGCTAGGCAGTAGCTGCTGACTGTCCTCTACTAGCTCGTCCTCGCAGTATCATGGAGCTGAGCCCACACCATACAATACTTCTGTGGCTGAGGGAACAGCAAAGGACATGGGCAGGTTGAGGACAAGTGAGGGCACAGGACCTGCTCCCAGGCCATGCCAACTAAGGGTTGTGTCTGACGAACCCACGGACTGTTGGCTGGGGGTGTCTGATGTCACTTGGGATGAAGTTGATGACTGAATTAACCAATCAAGAATAGCTGGGTTGCTGGTCAAGACACGACCGCTAGATGACACCAGGAGCTCAGGCCTCTCCCTGGGACTCCTGCTGACACCTCCCTTACTCTGCTGCGACCTCTGCCTGCTCCAGAAATATTTAGGCCTCTGCCACCCCTCTGTGCATGGCCTGCCACTTCTCTGTCTGACATATTTTTACTTGAACTAAATAAATTAAAAGCAAATTAAAACACACCTAAAAGCGACAAATATATTTTACTTTTTGTACAGAAATAGGCCACTAAACGCTTTTACCACAAATAACTGCAACAGTGAACTGCGTAAATATTTTTCTTTTTGTATTCAATTACGTCACTAAACGCTTTCACCACAAATAACTGCAACAGTGAAGTGCGTATATATTTTTCTTTTTGTAATCAAATACGTCACTAAACGCTTTCACCACAAATAACTGCAACAGTGAAGTGCGAATATATTTTTCTTTTTGTACAGAAATAGGCCAATAAGCGCTTTCACCACAAATAACTGCAACAGGGAAGTGCGCATATATTTTTCTTTTTGTACAGGTATAGGCCAATAAACCCTTTCACTACAAATAACTGTATATATATTTTTCTGGATATTTAAATTGCTGGAATGACAGAGCTGTATAATGGCTATTTGGATCCAAAAATAATCTTTCCCTGCACTTGTAAATCACTTTTCTAGCACTGTCCCTAGCGTCTTCTGATGTCTCTCCCTGCACTAAGATGCTGTGAAATGATTCCTCCCTATCCGTTCCCTGCACTTATAAATCGTTTTTTGAGTTTTTTTCTCACAATGAGGTTATTGCTATCACTCTCCCTAGCGCCTGCACACATCTCTCCCTGCACTCAGAACGCTGTAAAATGTCTTAATCCAAGATGGCTGAGACTATTTATAGGGCTGTGACATCACAGGGCTGGCTGGCCACAAATCGCAAGGAAATTCGGATTCGTTGCGATTCGAATTTTTCCTGAAATTCGGATCGAATTCCACTTCGTCAGTTTCGATTTGCTCATCTCTAATTATGACACACTGTGTTTAACAAATTAAATGTTATTCAGTTAGGGTTATATCTGCTATATTATTGAAACTGGCCTTTTAAAGAAGATCCTAATCTAAACATAATTTGCAAGAAGCAGTAAAGTAATATAAAGTTTAAATAATATGTCTCTTCCTTTTTTGGTAAGTACAATTATCTACCAGAAATGTAATTTCATTTGCATGTAGAAAATTAGTGGTACAGAAGCAGACAAATTATTCTTTATAAACAGAGAAGTAAATTCATTTTTAATCAGTAAAATGCCTTTTACATCCTGTTAACTGCCACATGCTAAATTGCTCTCTGAAATGCAATGATAAGACAGTAAATGAATGGCTTTTGGACCAGCATCCTTGTTAGAACAATTAACGCCAAGTTAAAATGCAATCACTGACAGACATTCATTAAGTCATCTTTTATTTAAGTCACTGCTGGCATTTTAAGAAGGTAATTAATAGTTCATATTGATGCATTGAAAAAGTGTTATGTGCGCAAGGAACTTTAATAATTATACACCACAATGTACCTTACTTATCTACTAATTTCAAAGTACTAAATTAATATTGCCACGTAATATCCTGACCTTAGATTACAGTAGAAAATCAGGGAGGAGAATGACCCTCTCTATTAGATTGCCCGTAGCACAACAAATACAAGTTTAATGTGAGATATATCAATAAACCCTCTCCCAATCATACACACACAACACATAAATGTTTAGAACACCTGTAGACTAAGTAATAACCAAAGGCTTTGGATAAATAATTATTACTAATAAACAGGATTTATACAGCCCCTAACATATTACGCAGCCCTGTACATTAAATTGGGGTTGCAAATGACAGACGAATACAGACAGTGACACAGGAGGAGAGGACCCTGCCCTGAAGAGCTTACAATCTAGAAAGTGGGCAAAGTAACACACAATAGGAGGGGATAAATCTCAATATCAAAAGACAGAAGAAGATGAGTAGGCAAGTTTTAAAAAAAATGGGTTTTGCTGCTTTTAATTTGATTTTAATTGTGCTATTTTAAATGAGCATAAAGTAAGAGCAAGCCAAAAAGGACGAGGAAGACTATTCCAGATTGCTGGGAGAGAGTTGGTGCTCAGGTAATCGGTGAGTCTTGTAGACAACGCGCACAAGAAGTTTGGAAACATATGGGAGAAGGAACATAGGACGTTAGCTAGAAGGTATGGAGGGGTCTAATATGGGTTTCTTCAGGATAGGGAGAATAATGGGATGTTTGGGTTGATACCAGTAGAAAGGGAGAGGTTGAATAGTTTGGTTAGGCCAGAGGCCAGGGTGGAGGAATGGGCACAGAGTAGATCAGAGGGAATTGGGTCAAGCAGACAGGCAGTAGATGGAGATGATGAGAGAAGAGAGGAGACTTCATCCACAGTAACAGGGTTGAGGGAGGCCAGTGATGATTTACAGATGGAAGGGGTGGATATGGTTGAAGTGACCCGGTGAGCAGAGACATCATGTCTGATTTTGTCAATTTTATCTTATCTAGTAGGTGGCAATGTCTTAGGCAGAGAAGGGTGTTGTGGGGGGAGCAGGAGTAGGGTTTAGGAGAAAGTAAATTGTTGAGAAGAGGCTGCGTGGGTTGGAAGCTTGAGAGGAAATGACAGCGGAGAAATACTTGTGCCTGATGACAGTGAGTTCGGTGTTAAAGTGTTGTAGTCTGGATTTATAGTCTATGAAGTCAGCACTGAAGCCAGACTTCCTTCACTTGCGCTCACTTGGGCGGTAGCAACAATAAATAGTAGGGGGGAGGAGAAGATGGATGAAGTGGACCAAAAGAGGTGAAAATGAGGGAGGGCGGTGTAGGAATGTACAGTTAGATGAGAGAATGGGTCCCACACCACCCCCCACTCTGTTGCCAGGTCTAGTGGTATGTGTGAAGTGCAGGATGAGGTTAGGAGAAGGGAGTATCTTGCTGAAAATGTAGAGAAGAGAGATGTTGTGGGGAGGGGGAGGGACCAGGCTTGGGTGAGATGTCAGAAAAAAGGTGCAGGAGCACAGACAGAGAAAGCAGGAGAGTGAAGGAACAGAGAGACAGTTAACAGACTGGGAAGGAGAAGGAATAGAGCCAGCAGAGAGAGTGCAGGGTGAATAATACATTTTAAAAGATAATTGATAACCATATGCGTACATTAGGCAATGTAGCAAACAGCCCGTGTGAGCACGTCCTGTAATATAGGTTGTAGTGAGGCTTATAAACTTGAGATCCAGGAGTGGGATATGATGAGTCAGGCACAGAGATGGCTTGGTAAAATAGCAGTCCAGAATGGCAGCAATAGAGGTGTGTTGGAGTCCAGGTGGATGAACCAGTCCAAAGGCAAGAGATGGGAGTTGCAGAGAGTAATTGAATGACCAATTCTGTTCCAATTCCTGTTTCAATTCCCTGGATTATTTCCCATTGCACTTATATTTGGCACTTGAATTTTGACCATGTGACCAGGGTCCACATGTGACCTTGCCTGTTGTTAAAATAGAATATTCAGTGCCTTGGGCCCTGAATATGGATTGACACTGCACTGTTGTTAGTCAACTTTTACAATCAATTTGTTAAAGTGTATGTATACCAAAACTTTACCTCCTTACCCTGAAACAAAAATAATAAAAACCCCTATTACGTTTCTACCCTTCCTTTTTGTCAAGATCAAATTATAACTCTTTAAGGGAATATTTTGCATTTCCTTTTAGAAAGTTTTTCTAATTTTCTGCTGAATCACAAGGACAGAAAGCAGAAATCTTTCAAAAATACAGAAGAATTATCTCTTCCCTACTTAGCAAAACTAATATATAAACATTTTATATTTGTTGGTCTTTTGAGACATAATCCCAAGGCCCCCAGACATCCCTCATCAATTTTAGTGACAATGCTATGTTTAAAAGCTTTGCAAAAGTCAACATTTTTAATTTTTACTGTGACATTCAACTTTTTATTTTTGAAATTTGAAATTTCAAGTTGAAATCGGTGGTTGAAACTACTATAATAATCCCTAATAAAATAGCATACCAGTTGAAGTTCAAAAATCCGGCAATCTCGGGACCCAATGAGTGCTGGATTTTTGAAAATTCTGGATTTTTGAAAGTTATACTTACCTCCATACACAGGTCAGCCTTCTTCTCGCAGCACCCACAGACATCTGGCACAACATGTATTTAGTGTAGTAAGCAGGACTTAATGGCTGTTTCTGCAGAACATCACTGGCCAAACAGTGTACTGCAGTCCCTGTATTGAAAATGCAATCTGAAATTCATGTCTGAAAACTGAAGGAAACACATTATTGATGGTCAGATTTTTGATTGTCAACTGTATATGTAAGAAGAGGTAAGTGAGAGGCAGTAATACATACTTATAAATTACCAACAGTGTTTTTAAAGCAGGACTCCAGCTTTATTGATTAATGAATTTAATTAATTAATTAATTAATTAAAATGAATAAACACATCTTACAGCTCCCAACAATAACCTAGAAAACCCTTGGAAAAAAAGTATGTAAATGTGATTAAATCAACATGTAAAAAGGACTTTTGGTAGGACCACCCTTTGTTGAAGAACTAATGAGATCTGTAAAAGAATCTTCAAAAAGGTTGCTTTGATAGGTTGCTAAGGATGTAAAACCAAGGGGAGTAATTGAAATGACGAAACAACTTACAGGAGGAATTTTAATATTAAAATATTATAAAATATTATAAAATATTAGCAATATCATATTTATAGTATACTCAATAAAAAATTTCCTTACAAAAGAATGTAGTAACAGAATTTAATAACAATCTAGTAGCAGACAATCTAGGTTCTTAACCAAGATAGTTGAAGGCTTTGGAGGAACATTTATGATCCATCTTTTTCTATTGGTGGCACTCTTGGGAGCTTGCAGGTGGGTCCAGTTAGTGCGGTTTCACTGGCCAGTGCAAAAAATTGTTATTCCAAAGGTTTACAAGAAAGCACACTGCAGATTTACCATCCTTCGTAAAGCACATGCTGATGTGTGGTGAAATGCAATGTGGCCAAAAATAATGCAGATACATTTTCTTCATATGCTCAGGCTTATTATTAATATGTCAATATAAAGAAAAAGATTTACTTTGTGCAGAACACACATTGTAAGGTGTGAATGAGTGGTAAAAGAGGGGGGTGAAGCAAAGAATCTGTGTATCAATCATCCAATAAAACAACATTAGACCTTCTAAGGAAGACTGCCTGTAATCCTATTTTACAGACAGTCAAGCATAAAATATATATGATTTCTTATTAAAGTTGTAGTTGTTTTTTGAAGTTCATATACACCCACATTTTACTTTTGAAAAAAGTATAGGAGGGTTAAAACCATTATTTTCTATTCACATTCACTGTTAGGAGAAGAAATTAGAAGAATTCCAATGCTAAACTGATGTCTCCGGAATAGGTGTCCTTGCTGGGGGGTTTCGCCTATTTCTGTCCATTGAACTTTAAAATTCTGTATTCCTCATTTTCTCTTTTATTGACAATAGAAAACATGACAAATAGGTTGAATGCTCTCATTAATAAAGAGACAACATTAATAATGTGACAGGTGTTCCAACCGTTCTGTACTAAAAATAAATCAATATTGCTTGCTGATAACATGTTGAAGTGGACACAATTTGTTTTACACAGAGGGAAAAAAACACTATTTTCAGGGCTTACATATTTCCTCTAAAATACATTTTTTGGAGTTGAATATATTTGTATAACAATATTTACTAAAAAAAAAAAATATAAATAATACAACAGGTAACAAGAGGAATAAAAACTGAAGTGAATTGCATGCCTTCAGTTTACCAATGTTAATTGAATTGAGCTAAACTAAAAAGAGACAGATTGGAAAGTATTTCTTTTAAGATTTACAGTCAGCGGAGTAAGATCTGTAGAGAGCTAGTGGAAGAACATTAGAATAAAAAGAGGATTGCTGAACTGTATTGCCATAAAACTAAAGACAGCTGTCATAATATCAATACATTTGTGTACAGTTCGCTTCCTGGATATGCTGTAAATGTTTAAATAAATACACCCAATATCAAAAGTAAATGTCCTGACTGACAAATGCTATATAGAACTTTATGAGTTGTTTATCATTATTACAACTATCTAAGTGCTTACACTTTCTGAAAAACCACAAGCTTTAATTAGATCTCTGTATAAATTGCATTCTATGGAATGTCATGTGACCTTGGGCTTTGACTTGATTTTCAGATAGTAAAGATGCCAAGAGTAAAGTAGTCTCTAGAGTGAAAATTCAATGCATAATTTATAGCTGCTGTGCATTGCATATTATTGAATTTTGTTCATTAACCTCCCTAGCGGTCTGATTCTGGCCGTATTTCCATGCAAAAACCAGTACATTTTTTTGCATGGTAAATTATTTTACATTGTAGACCTATAATTCTTAAGCATAACTCACCAACACATGTCCAATAGTTAATAAGCTTATTAAATTTAATAATAAACTTTAAAAAAACACAAAAATCTGTTTAAAAAAATATATAAAATAAAAAAATATATAAGTAAATAAAAATATAATATAACTGTACAGCAGCATATAAAATATAGATATAATACAATTATATATATATATATATATATATTTTATATGAATATTTATTTGTATTGGATTTATTACAGCTATTTTGTATTGAATCCAATACAAAATGATTTGAATTTCCCACCACTAAGTCCCGTCCACACCGAAACATGCACAACGTCACCAGGAAATCCCGTAGGACGTCTCTGAACTTCGCAGCTAGACATCAGAGGAGGCAGACGTGTCCCCAGGACCTGCGGGGACCAGCAGGACACTGGGGGACAGCGATGGAACAAGGTAAGTGGGATTGTATTCTGCTTTTAGGTACTCCGAGTCTGACTCTCGATTACTGCTTTTTGCATGTAAAATCCACCCCGAGTTAGACTCGGGAATACCACTAGGGGGGTCAACATGATGCCTGTTTACACTACCACATTCTCCAGCAGTCTATCAAAGGACATTATTACTTTCTCAATTAAAATAATGATTACTCACTACAGTGTACTGAAAAATTAATTAACAGAAAATTTACATGACTTAAAATAAAACCAACAGTGCAAATTGTAAAAGTCCACCAAATGGACACCCACATTTTTGTTCAGCCATTACAGTCAGACATCCCAACTAAGATGACCATTAAACGCTGCAGCTTAGTTAAAGACCCAACACATAACTGGATGAAGGCTACTCTGCTGTAAACCTGTTCAGTGTTAGGTTGAAAGGCATTATGCTGAACAGACCTTCCTGGCTTCCAGCTGTTCTATTTCTACAAGTGATGCTGTTCAATCCATTACTTGTTTGTTGGGTCGTTTACCAGTGTATGACCTCTGGCTCTGTTTTCTGGACTTGCCTCTGCTAGACTCTCATTATTCATGGGCTCCTGTTTCTCTGTCATTCCTTTCCAGACACTATCCTTTGCACACTGAGGTCCTGGGGAAATCCTGTGCTGGGATGGCACAACTAGCCTCCCAAGGCTAAGCGGGGGCTTGCTTTAGGTGAAGAATGCGGTGCTAGATTGCAGAGTTCATGAGTTTATTAGGGCTGACAGGTTTTTAAAATCCTCTTTGAGGAGACTAACAAATATGTTTCTAATGTAGAATAAAACAAACTTTTTTGGCAATACAATGGTGTATGTAGAACTGTTTATGGTCTAGACCGGGAAAGAATCCCATATTTTACCAGTGGCACTTTTCTAGTAGGACAGTATGTTTGAGGGTCTTGGTCCTTGTTAGTTCTTTGCTAATTCTCCATACCCACTGTACTATTGGAACTGCCTGTTTTACAGAGTGATAAAAAGCTTGCCATGATATGTACATATATAGTGATTGAGTGAGGCCCATAGCCGTAAAATATTAGGTGCAGGGCCTACATGACATGGGGCAAGACATAGCCCAGAGGCAGTAAGGGTTAATAAAATAGAGTAATGGTTTGGGAGGGGCAGTGGAGGCATGGAGAGTGAGGTAAGAGGAGACTGGACGTAGGATGGTTTTTAGGGGTGTAGTCGGAAGTGGAAGACCCTCTTTTAGGAAGAAAAAGTTTCCACAGTAAGATGGAATCCTTTGATGGTCTCATTGCCAAGTTTGGGAAGCAGCAGCTTCACGTGAGGCCTGGGTGCAAATTGGTGGCTGAGATACCGGGGAGGTGGGGGGCTGCTGGGAGGCCCCCTTCAGCTAGATTAGCTCGGCTGCAGTCTCGGAAGCATAGGCCTCTGGTGCGCCTGAGCCCTGATCCCTTTCAAAGAGCTCAGCACCTAACTGGGAGCCCCTAAGGGACCCTCCTAGCCAATCAGCCAGCCAGGTTGCTTAGGGCCCAAACAGGGTTCAGGCTAGGAAGGAATCCCCGTCTACGGCGACCCTATTGGTTGAAGTGACTCGGTGCTGCCGATGTTTACAAGTGTTTTGAGGGGCCATTGGGAGCACACCTGAAAGAGGACGTCCATAAGAAGATTTGGAAAGGTGAGTTTGTGAACGCTTGAGCGTTTTAATATAGAGAGGAGTGTGGGAAAAAAAGAGCGGCCGGCGGGAATGAGCAGCGGTGGTATCGGCTGATTCCCCGCATGTTTTTAAATTGGGGGAAGAAAAAAAAGGGATGACTCTGGTGAAGGTAGAAAGGATGCGTCTTCTTTAAATAATTACCAAGACGTGAAGGTGGCGCGGGTCCTGGCTGAGGGGTTTGAGGTAGGTTTTAGGATTCCGAGTACAATGGGCATGCCGACTCAGGTACCGTGAAATTTGAAGTCCGGGCTAAGGTATCCAGAGGTGGAGGAGAAATTAAAGAACAAGGTGAGTTTGCGGAGGATGAGTGGGCTGTTTAGCGCACCACCGCTAGATGGCTTGGTGGTATCGCCGTTGGGGATTGTGCCAAAGAAGGAGGCGGGTAAGTTTCGGTTAACTCACCATTTATCATTCCCCCCAGGGGGTTTGGTAAATGATGGCATTGACTCAGAAATTTGTGTGGTGGCATATACTTCTTTTGATGCAGCGATGTAGTGGGTCAGGCCCTATGGATCAGACATTGAGGCCACCTTTCGGCTGCCCCCCGTGTATCGGGAGAGTTTGGGGCTGTTGGGCATTCATTGGGAGAGTATTTTGTGGATCTCTGCCTTCCCATGGGGTGTTCGATTTCTTGCACCCTGTTTTAGAAGTTCAGCACCTTATTTGAGTGGGTAGTTCGGATGGTGGCAGGGGTGGAGTCGGTCATCCATTATTTGGTTGATTTTTTGTTGATTGGTCTGCCGGACAGCTCTATGTGCAGAGTGATCTTGGCCACATTGCAACATGTTGCAAAGCGTTTTGGAATACCCTTGGCGGTGGATAAGATGGAGGGACCATCGAGGTTGCTGGTTTTTCTTGGGATCGAGTTAAACTTAGTGGTGATGGAGAGCAGACTGCCTAGGAACAAGTTGTTGGAGCTGCAGGAGGGAGTCAGGGTGGCGTATGGACGGTGCCTGAAGGAAGTGCAGACGTTGCTAGGTAGGCCTATTTTTGCCTGCAGGGTGATGAGGATGAGGAGAGTTTTTTGCAGAAGGTTGGCTGCAAAAAACTTCGTATGGCTTCCAAAGGAGTTGAAGGTGGATTTATGTTCATTTGTTGTTCTAGTTAACTTGGGATTTCGCAGCTGGGGTGTCCGGGGCAGCAGAAAATTGGCGGGGATGGGTTTTGGTTTAAAGTACATGGGGTTTGGGATGTGACAAAGGACTTCGTTGTTAGGCAAGCGGTAAATGGGTATAGGAAGGGGAAGCAGGCACCTTATACTCAGAGACCAGTGTCATTTGAATTGCTTCATAGGTTGGTTAGGGGGGTTGGAAGGGGTATGTTCAAGTGAGTATGGGCCGGTGTTATTTAAAGCGGCATTTGTATTGGCATTCTGTGGGGCATTGTGGGTCAGTGAGTTTGTAAACCCGTCATGGAGTAGGCCTGGGGGCATTTTGTTTCAGGATGTTGAAAGTGCAGCTGATCGGGTAAGTTTGGCGCTCTAAAACTGACAAGCAGGGGTGAGGTTTTAAGGTGGTGTTGTTTCAGATGGGGGGCCCCAGTTTTGCAGGGTTAAGGGCCCCTTCTTAGCTCATGAGGATGGGTCTTTTTTGTCGAAATTTCAATTTATAGCTGTGTTCAAGAAATGTTTGGGTAGGTTGGGGGTAGTAGTAGAGGGGTGCTCATCTCATTCTTCTCGGATTGGAAAGGCCACTGAGGCGGCTAGGTGGGGTCTGGGGGAAGAAGCCATTAGAAGGATTGGAAGGTGGAAGTCAAGGAGATTTCAGTTGGTTGTACATAGGGCCTCATTTGTTGTAAGGGGTGGTGGGGGGTGTTGGCCAGGTGGGGTATGCTGAGGGCAAGTACTTGTTCCATTTTTGTGTCAGGCCAGATAGTCTGGCCAGCTAAGGGATTTAAAGATGGATATTTTGAAATTGAGGGTGGAGTGGCTTGATAGTGGTCTGGTCACTAGAACCAGATGATGGGGTGTTCGCTGTGGAAAAAATCAATAAGGCCAGGATTAAGGTGAACAAAGAGGTTGGTCATTTTGTGGCCAGGAACGGGGGCATTGTCGTGCCTGCCGCCTGCCCTCTGCCTGGATTCTGACAATGTTTTTGCCTGCTGCCAGCCCTGACTCCTGCCACGGCTTCCAAAAGATGTCTCTCAAGTCAAGCTGCTTTTGAACAACTTTCAGACAATAAGAGCAACTTGGAATTGCTTTTGGAGTCAAGCGACAGTGATTACCCTGAAGAACCGTCGTCGGGCACCGAAAGTGACGGTTCTATCACTGAGGTTAGTGATATTCGCACTTTGTGCTCAATTGACATTAGTCAGGCTCAGCCAGTGCCCCCAGGATTCCCTTTTACTGGGGTGTCTGGCCTAAAGGTAGAGGTGGAACACAACACCTTAGCGTACACCCAGCAGGTTTTCCAGAAGCAGGAAATGGGAACCTGTCACTGAAAAGGACATTTGGCTTTTTTGGGCCTAGATATTCTCCAGGGAGTGGTGTGGAAACCTGTGCAGAAATGGTATTGGTCTACAATAAGACTGAAAGCTACCCCCTTTTTTGGAGCAATCATGTCAGAATATCGATTTGGCTTGATCATGAAGTACCTACATTTCTCCAATAATCACACATTTGATGAGACCACTCATCCTGCACCTAAGATGAAAAAAAATTGGGAGGTCTATCAGATGATCTTGGATACCTTCAGAAACAGCTATGTGCCACAAAGGGAAATAAGCATAGACGAAAGTCTAATGGCCTACAAGGGGAGGCTCAGCTGGGTGCAATACATAGCATCCAAGAGAGCCAGGTTCGGAGTCAAATCATTTATGCTGTGTGAATCAGCAACAGGGTATATTTGGAACACTCTAATATACACTGGGAGAGGCACAAAATTTAGCCCTAGATTCAGAAGCTACGGAGTGGCAATATTATTTGTCCTGTCACTAATTGAGCCATTGCTCAATCAAGGATAGTGTGTCACTACAGACAATTTTTACAGCTCTCCTAAACTATTTGAGTTTCTCATCAAGCGTAAAACGGATGCCTATGAAACCGTTAGTGCTAACCGGCACTAAATGCAATCCATGTTCGCCAAACAGAAGCTGAAGACCAGGGAAATAGTTGCCTGGCAAAAAGGCACAATGACAGCCCTGCGTTGGTGTGACAAAAAGGATGTCTGCCTTTTGAGCACCGTGCATAACACCGCCACTGCTATGAAAAACAAGAGGTGGGAAAGAGATCCTCAAACCACAGGTTGTTCTGGATTAAAAAAGCACCATGGGAGGTGTTGACAGAGCCGACAAGGTGATTACTTTCTATCTGGCTGTTAGAAACAACAGGGAAAATATTATAAAAAAATCTTCATACATCTTGTGGAACAATGTCTGTGGAATGCATACATTCTTTTCAAACAAGAGAAGACAGGCCTGTACCTCACCCTGATTTCATCTGGAAGATTTGTGAGGCCATATGGTTGAAACACCAAACAGCAGAAATAGATACAGGTCGAGTTGATGCTGTGCTACTACAGAAGTGAACCTGGAACACCTGACTGGTCTTCACTTTATGGAGCATGTACCACCAAGTGCAAGAAAGGAAGCAACAACAAGAATGTGCGTGGTATGTTGCTCTAAGCAGGATGACGCCAGGAAAAAAGTTAGAAAAGAAACCCGGTGGAGGAGCGCTCAGGTGTGAAGTTTCATGCCTGTATGCTGCGGTGGTTGGGTCTTTGAAGGCAAGGATCCTGTTCATGGTAAAGTGGTGGAATTTGGCAAGAGGGATCCTCTTTGGTGGGGTCTCCCTTTTATGTTGAACTGAAGGTCATGGCTCTGGAGGCAGTGCCGGGAGGCTGGGGGCCAAGGTTTAAATGTTGGAGTAGTTAAATTCCTGATGGGTGTGGATTTTTCCTTCTGAGACCTGCAGCAGGGTTGTTCGGGTTTATACCTGGGAGGTTGGAGTTTCATAAGATAAGGGGTATTGTTGTTTATGGTAATGTATTGCTAAAAGTAGGGAATTATAGTGTTACTACCTCTTTATGTGATGCCCTAGTCTCAAGCCATTGCACCACACAATCTTCAAAGAACAATCAAACTAAACTCAATGAAACTTTCAAATATGGACACTGCATGGACACCTTATCTTATGCTCCTGCAGGAGATTTTATGTGGGCAAGACAAAAAGTCCTCCTAAAATACGAATATACGAACATGTGCACTCAATCAGAAATGGCAAAATGGTAACCCTAATCAGTTACCAGGCACGGAACATAAGTTCGATACCCACTGCATTACCTTTGCAGCTCTAGAACAAGTACCCCCCAACCCCAGAGGGGGTGGCTATGATGAAAGATTGTTACAACCAAAGATAAAGTGGATTTTTTTGCTCAAAGCCAACCACTTCCCAAGTTTAAACAATGTTTTTAGTTTTAAACCATTCCTTTAATGTTATTCCAGTAACTTATAGGATACCTTTTGTCAAATTATTCCCATACATTTAGGGACTTGGTCCTCTGAAAACCGATCCCTTTTAACTTATAATAACTTCTAGGTTAAACTTATTATTACATATAATTACAGTACATTATTACTGTTCATTGTTTATCACGTGTATTATGTTATTTATATCACATGTATTTTGTTATGTACATCATATGTATTACATTTGAATCAAATGTACTAGGTGATTTATGTCCCTGAGGAATATGAATAATATGTTTATTCTATAAGATATTCCTTGTTTTATTCAGATGAAACTTCATTGATTTACAATATTTTCCAAAATACTTGTTGTTTCCACTATTGTTGAAAGGTGTATTTATACCCTAGTATATAGTACCCTTCTATTTTACTCATTCTTCACATATTTATACCTTCTCCCCAATACTCCCACCCCCCACCCCCCCCATCCCTGTTGAGATTTCCTTCTTAATGAATACATTCATATATCCCCCATTTCTACACATTCATCTGACTATACAGAGTGCCCCCCCTTTCATCCGACTTGCAGGGACAGGAGCACTCATGTATGAACATGGGTGCTGTCTAAAGACAGTGTTGTCCCCATGTGGGACTCCTCTGCCCTCTCCCAGCATGTTCCTGTCTTTTTAAATGGGCACGCTGTGCTGGAACCAATTTCCAATTGGTCGTGGCACTGAGCTGAATGACCAGGAGCACGCCCTCTATTATTCAAATGATGTGGCGTGGGTTGGCGGCGCCTGAGGCGCCATCATCAAGCTGGCCTCTAGAGTATTCCCCACACTGGCTGCGTGCACATGGAGAGGGGAGAGGTCCCTGGGACACCGTTCCTCAAATCGAGGACAGCTGTTAAAGGCTGTCACAGACTGTTTCATACAGCCTCTCCAGACTACTTTATACAACCTCTCTGGGCTGCTACTTCCAGAACATTTGGCTGATATTTTTCAGGTATTTCACTTATATTTACCACCTACTCAATAACCTATTTACCATGGTAATTTACCAATACCAAATTACATTTATGGATTACCTTGGTATTACAACAGCCTGCTTGACTGCAACTGGGAAGACCTCTCACATTCCCCTCCTATGATCAGTCTACTTTCACTAGACCATATGCAAGTACCCAGTAAGTTCCTCCTAACCAACTTGTAACAATAATACCCCTCCTCTAGAGAAAATTTATGGGATCCAATTTTGAGTTAAGCTAATGGTTGCATATTGCTTTATTATATATTTAAATGGTATGCCTAATTTACCCAATTGTATTTAAATATTACTAGGATGCACTTTAATTGGATTTTTTCTGTCTTTTGATATACTTTATTGTGACTTTTTTGTTGTTATTTGACATCTATTTGACCAATTATTGTGTATAACACTTACATGTCTATATATCTGTTCGCAAACTCAGACTTTATGTACTTAAATGTGTCGTTGATGCACCGATACCCCTGGGGAAGCCGTTTAGGGTTTCGAAACGCGTTGGGTACAACGGTTTACATGAACAAAATCTCAAATACAAGTCGAGTATATGGTTTTATGCATTTATAATATGCTAGACGATCTCTGCATGGAGCCCTTTTGGGACTAAAACCAAAGTTCCTCTGACACCACAAATTGTCTACTGTGGGTGATATGAGGAGACTTCACTGTATTGGTATGAGAATTATCATATAATACAATATTTTTCGTTTGCCAAAAACCCCTTCTTTTCTTCATTTGTTCTCTGGAATAATAGTTTTAGGTAATTAGGTTTTATTTATTTGATGTTATGGTATTTTATGCTTTCATATAAAGGTTTAAAATGGGGTTATTTATATTGTTATCCACTGGTTATTGGTTATTTATTTGTTATTTATACTTGATTGGTTATTTATTTAATTATTGTTAAATAAACGTCTGCTTGTCAGCCAATTTATGTCCAAAATTTGAAGTTTGTGTATTTTTGGTGGTTGGGAGTTTTAGGGGGGGGGGGGGAGGTTTTGTAGTAGTGTGTGAAATGGGAAGGGATAGAAGGTCTAAGCTACCCTGGTCATGGTACATGTCATCCTTGGCAGAGTAAAAACTACAGAAAAAATTACATATTGTATTGAACAGTGATGTCAACAGAAATTATGTACAATATGTCAAAGATGATGGCCTATGATGTATGTTTATGTTTTTGAAAAGTGTTTTAACAAAATTCAAACAAATGTATATACTTAGTTTTAACTTTTTGATACAAAACAACAGTTTTTGGTCTTATCTTCATAATCTATCACACCTTTAAAATCCCCCTTATCAAGTTCTTTTTAGAGTGCCACTTTTTTCCTTTGCTCAGTATTCAAGTATGATTGCTTCAAATACAAAACTGTGTATAACAGGTTTAGGCCCAACAAACCCATGGCCTTTTCCCCCAGTATATAGAGATTATGCTTCCATATGCTATATGCAGCTCTTCAAAGGTACATTTGCTTTGTAGTAAAAGAACAGTCAAAAAAATATCTAAAATTTTGACTTGTCACCAAAACAGGAATAATGAAAACAATGTCTAGTAAGGAGAATTTGGTGACTTATGTTTAAAAGGAAATTTTCTTGTTGTGTCTCTGACTGGAATTGAAGGGAAGTATCCAATAGGATGGAAAAATAAACAAAACAATATGTAACTAAAGGTTACAAAAAGTTTTTATTTAAATAAACTTCAAAAGGTATTCTAAATAACAGTTAAATACAAGCAGCATAAACAGTAATAATTAGATGCTTCTTTTTTTTCATTTTTTTAAATTAGATTTAGACCAGAGCAGTTTTACAAAATAGTGCAAACAAATGTCAAGGTAAAGTAAATAACAGTTATTTACAAAGTTTTTGTTCACAACATATGGTTAAAGTCTAACAATATGAATGTATATGAAATACTGATGAGAAGCTCCATTGAGATGTTCAGTTTTTACAACATATGTGTGTGGCGGGGAAAAATAAACGTTAATCATATCGGAATACCTAGTAACAAATGCCTAGGCCTAAACATTTTTTGAGAAGACTATACTCTGCTGCTAGGATCAAAATACTCTGCTAGGAACTCACTAGGAAGTGAGACTGCAGCTGCAATAATCTCCCAAGCAGTAATCCCGAGTAGTGTTGGTTAAATAGCTCACTATTCGATTCGACTGCTATTCGGTCAAATAATGCACAATTATTCGGGTGATCGAACATCGAATTCGAACTCCATTAAAGTCAATGGGGGAAAAATATGGGTTGTTTTTCTGGACTGTGTAGAGCTTCTACAGCCTATAAATACATTTAAAAAGACATGTCAAGACTCCCCCAGCTCTGCACAACACTGTACAAGTAAAAAAAAAAATAAGGAAGTCTTTTTTCTGTAGCTGGCAAGGCCATTTTATGGGGCTGTCAATGAACATGCCAGATTTGATACGGTCTCAGAGTAGAGGCAGAGAGGGGCACGGGGGGGTACCTCTGGTCCAAAAATTAGCCACCAGGTTTCACCACTCTGTTACAAGCCATACACAGGCTTCAGAGTACAGGCACAGGGGGGTCTTTCAGTCAAAAAATTAGCAAGCTACACAGCTCTGTTATAAGTTACAAGTGGCAGGTGGCAGCAGCAGGAGGAGGAGGCAGTGGGCACTGAGATGGAGCGGTGACTGCATTGGTAACTGGCATCTAGAGCTGGGTGTAGTGCATCATCAATGCCACCTAGATGGCTGTAATGCCATATTTATGAATGGAGTACTGACAGGTGGCAAAAGCAGGAGGAGGAGGCGATGGGCCCTGAGACAGATCATGGACAGCATTGGTAACTGGCATCCAGAGCTGGTTACTGGGCAGGTGGCAGTACCAGCATGAAGAGGAGGCGGTGGGCCCTGAGAAGGAGCAAGGACGGCATTAGAGGTTGAGGCCATCACCTATATGGACAGTGTAGAAGCTGTAGCTTTTGGAGACATCAATGGATGAACGAGATTCCAATCTGTACCTACTATGTAGCGAAACCACATGAAACAGAACGGGCTTGGCAGAATCAGCGGGGAAAGAACACCCTGTTCAGCTTGAGTCTAGTCTGGCATCTAGAGCTGGGTACTGGGCAGTGGGCAGGCGGCAGCAGTAACAGCATGGAGAGGAGGCGGCAGGCCCTGAGACAGAGGCCCGGATTCACTAAGCAAAATCGGAAGCTCGCTCGCGCATTTGTATTCGCTATCCGAAATAGGAAGCCGTTGAGCAATTCAGCAACTGATTGAGATCGCTGCTGGAGCTGCGCATCCCCAGCAGTTTTACCCCTAAAAAAGCATTCTTTGGCACACATATTACCCTTAGCCCTAAAAAAAAATATTTGTGCTGTTAAAATGTTTAAAACATCCATATGCGCTAAGAAAAAAGCATATTTTAAAATGACTTATTTCTTTCCTGTTGGGCAAGAGTTAACCAAGTTCAGCTCCTCTACATAGCCGCCTATATAAAGGCTTATTTATATAATATATATAATTATATATGTATCTAAATATATATATATTTATATATCTATATATATATACCCTAGCGTTCTAATTCTGTCATTTTTTGATGCAAAAAGTGATCCTATTTTTTTTACGTAGAAATTTTTGTTTATATTGTGGGCCTGTAATTCTTAGGATTAACTCCCGGGTATAATTATTATATTTATTTATTATATTAGGATCATAAATTATAAAATAATACATAATTATAAATCATTAATATAAAAAATAAATAATTATTAGCCCAAAACAATGTAATTTATCAAAAAAAAAATTTTTTATCAAAGATTTCTTACTGAAATTTTCCAAACAAGGGTGCAATATTATTGATAAATAATAATATAAATTATATGCAGATTTTAGAAAAAAAAATATTTACTTTTTTAGTATACATCCCGGGTGTGGTAGATTTTGAAGCAGGGTGCTGCACAAAGCCCAACATCACAGTCAGGACAGTAGAACCTGGTTTCCTTGCGTTTCTTCCTCCTTGAGCAGCAAACCACGCACATCCTTGTAGGTGCCGCCTTTTCGGGGTTGGTGGGATGTATTCAACGAAGTGACTACCGGTCAGGCGCTCTGGGTTGACAATGGTGGAAGCACGACGTCCAGGTCTATTCATAGCCACTGATGATGTTTGGTGGTTCTTGACTATGGATTCGGAAACTTGCAAAATGAAGTCTGAATGATTCACAGGCCTCTGACTATTTATTTTGTACAGAACGTAGGCATTCCATAGGCACTGCTCAACAAGATGCCTGAAAATCTTCTTGTAATACTTCCTTTGCTGTTTCCTCATCGCTGGGTAGAATGTCATTGCTTGGTCAGCTCTGTCGACACCTCCCATGGTGTTGTTGTAGTCAATATCCACCTGTGGCTTCATCACTTCTTTCCCACATTTTGTGTGTACCAAAACGATGGAGGCATCATGGACAGTACTCATCAGGCACACATCTTTTGTGTCACGCCATCACAGGGCCATCATCTTGCCTTTCTGCCAGGCAACAATTTCTCCTGTCTTCAGCTTCCCTTTTGCAAACAGTGCTGGCAGGTTGCCCGGTTAGCCCTAACGGTTCCATAGGCATCTGTTCTATGTCGCAGAAGGAACTCATAAAGCTCAGGAGAGGTGTAGAAATTGTCAGTTGTGACACAATAGCCCTGATGTAGCAGTGGCTCAATGAGGGATAGCACTGAAGATGTGGCCAATCCATAATGGCTGTATCTGGGGTTGAACTGTGTCCCTTTTACAGTGTATAGCACCGTATTCCAGATGTAGCCAGATGAGGATTCATACAGCATATAGGTCTTCACGCCAAATTGTGCCCTCTTTGACGCAATGTACTGCACCCAGCTGAGCCTCCCCTTGTAAGCCATTAGACTTTCGTCAATGCTGACACAGCACAAAGGCACATAGGTTTGCTGGAAATTTTTTGGAATCATTTGAGAAACTTCCCAAATTTTCTTGAGTTTTGATGCAGGATGGGCAGTTTCATCAAATTCTTCATTGTTTGCAGAGTGAGGGAAAAGCGGTATTCAGGCATGGCTGTGCCAAAGAATGGAGTGGCAATCATTTTGTTCTTGGACTAGTACCACTCCTGCAGGGGTTTGCCCACAACTCCCTGCAGGATCACCAAGCCCCAAAACAGCCAAATGTCATCCTTGGTCACAGGTTCCCACTTTCTGCTTCTTGCAAACCTCCGGTGTGGAGCACCTTGTTGTTGTCCAGCATACCTGCATAAAACAAATGTATTTTAGGATATGTGCTTTTATAGGTTGAAGGTAATATGTTAGCAAACAAAGAGCAGCATACATTTGCATAAAAAAATAGCAAAAAAATTAAAAAAGTTAGCAAACACAGATCAGCATATATGTTTGCATAAAAAAAAATTAGCAAAAAATTTCAAAAAGTTAGCAAACACAGAGCAGCATACATGTTGGCATAACAAAATGTAAAAAGTTAACACAAAGCAGCATACATGTTGGCAAAAAATTTCAAAAAGTTAACAAACACAAGATCGGCTTACCTGTTTGTCTCCGCAACAATTTTTTCGATAACTTGTTCTTTTCAAAAACAACTTCAGGTATGCCAGGGGGTCGTCGCATTCAGCCTCAATTTTCATCCCAGGTGCGCCGGTGAATTGAAATCTTGGCAGTGCTGCCTGGTCCGGATCAAGGTCAATAGGACACCATGTGCGCACAGCACTGACCTCAGGTCCAGAATCGTCGCTCAGTTCACTTTCGCTGTTCGATGACAAATTTCCTGGTGAATCACTATCGCTCGATTCCACAAAGGACTCCAAATCGATATCGCTGCGTTCGAATTCCTCCAAAACAGCGCTTGCGCCGGTGAGATGCCTTTTGGATGCCATGTGGTCTCCAGCAATAAGTCAGGAACAATCAAGGTCAAAGACAAAGTGATGAAATGATACATTCAGAAAGTGATCAAAAAGTCATCAAAAGGTCAGATCAAGGTCAGGGCTAATAGTGGGCAAAATGTAAATCAGGGCACTGAGCAATGATGCTTGGTGCACTACAATATGTACTTTTACTTTTATTTTATGTTTTGATGTGTTTTTTACTGTAAAATCTGTAATCTGCTTTTAAATTTCCCGACCCCAGAATCCATCACTCCACCGCATCACCCGGAAGATGTCACACATCTTGCCGGGTGATGCGGTGGGGATGTCCCCACCTGCTCACTCTCCGGCTGATCTCCGGGTGATGCGGTGGGGATGTCCCCGCCCGCTCTACTCGGGCTGCTGTCCTGCTCGCATCTCCGGGTGATGTGAGCAGGACAGCAGCCGGAGTAGATTCAGGGGGTGCTGCCAGTGGGAAATCTCCGCTGGCATCACCCCCTGGATTTACTATTGGTGATCGCATCAGCAGTTAGATGCGATGCACCAAGCAGAAATCCTGCATGGTGCATCGCATCTAACTGCAGATGCGTGCATCAGGGTGGTGGGGACCCGGGCAGTATTTAAAAGCAGATTACGCAGTAATCTGCTACGCCCCCCCCCCGACAGAGAAGTGGCGGGATCGTGAGATCGCTGCTGAAGCGCGGGGATAAGGTAAGAGGGACCCCCAAAGTTACCCCGAGTGTGACTCGGGGTTACCGCTTTTTGCAATTTTTCCCACCCCGAGTCACACTCAGGATTACCGCTAGGGGGGGTTAACATTAACTCCTCCCCAACTTTATTTTATTTTTTTAATTAATGTGGATCATCACCAGTCCGACATACACCTTGTTTAGTGTTCCAAGCAACAGTACTACTCAGGGAGCTTGAGTGCTGGTGAATAAAACACTGGTTCTCTGTGTTAAGCAACAGTCTGACTCTCCTAGCACCATGCGGGGTGCAGGATATTTTTTGACATAAATATTGCCATATTGTATACATGTTTAAATTGATTAATATTCAAAGTATGGAGAAAATATCCCTTTTCACATTTACCTTAATTGTCGTATTATGACATACAATAATCTGTAGTGATTATCTTAGTCCAAAAAACATTTAAAACTATTTTGACATTAAATTGGAACCTCTAATGTCATACACATGTTCATATATTACATTTTTAAAAGGACAACATGTTCTCCCAAGATAAAAAGCACCACAGACACAGGTGAATAATCCTGTCCTGTTACAGTTTACATAATGCATAGGGCAAAATTTGAAATATATATTAGCACTGTTTACAACCCCAACATTAAAAAATACCTTTTTTTTTTAATTCGATACAGTGGAGATATTCTAATTTGTTCAGTAAAGATGATGCTTGTCTGTATGTAATATATGGATCTTGATTAACATATTAATGCATGATTTTTTGAGTATACGCCAATATTTAGTAAGAACTTTTTGTAATTGTGATGAATGTTTAAAAATGTTATAAGTGTATTCGATCCTGATCTTGACCCTCTTTGGTCTTAGTGTTAAACAATAATTTTTAATAATCAGAACGCACTGCTCTATTATATGTTCTTTTAAACAGGTAACCTTGTATTTAGTAATCTCTCTCCTAATTATTTAGCTTTAAATTGAAAACCATTTCAATCACAGCACAGGTTTGTCAATCCTGAATATTTGCCTGTTGGTAACCCTTGAATGATATGTTTAGGATGTGCACTTTGGGCTTACAAAATTGTATTGCCAGCAATTTTTTTTCAGTAGAGAGTAGTGCCCATTTACCATCAGGTTGTTTAAAAATGAACATGTCCAAAAAAGCAATTTGATGATTATTTGCTGTCATGGTAAAGGTCAACTTAAAAAAAATTGATTATATATTGCAAAAATTGTATTTATTAACGATTGCGGATAGTCCCAAAGAAGCCAGATGTCATTAATATACCTGTGCCATGCCAAACAGTGGCACAAGTATGTGTCCGCAACTTTATAAGAAAAAAGATCTTGTTCCCAGCCCCCAAGATACAAGTTGGCATATGATGGTGCACAAGTAATGCCCATCGCTATGCCCTGTACCTGGAGGTATAGTTGTTTCTCAAAAGTGAATACATTATGTGTCAAAATTAACCCCAATAGCCTAAATACAAATCCATTATAGGGATAGGTTATTTCTGCCTGAGTTAACAGAAAAGTTTCAACTATAGCTAATCCCTTCTTATGTGGTATGCTGCTATACAGCTTTTCCAGATCTATAATTACCAGCAGAGTATCTTCTGCAACATTAGGTCCATCAATTATTTTAAACATATGGATTGAACCTGGTATATAAGTGGAAAGACTTAAAATAGATACCCATAATCCAACTTGCTAGCATGTGCTTTTAAACTTTTTATTCCTGAATTGTTGTGAATTTTGGGGAGAGCATAAAATGTTGGTGATCATGGATGATAGGGATATGAAAAACAGCTGTACCTTTGTCAATTAAATTAAAACTGTAAAGCCTCATGTATTATTAACAAATAAAGGGATTGAAACTCAGACATATATTGGGGCGCAATCTTACAATACCACAAATAATTTTGCAGGATCTTAAGGCACATATTTTTATATTTGGTGGTATCTATAACAACAATATCCCCCCTGTCAATAGATTTTATTATTAGGGATTTTAAATTCAAATTTAAAGGAAACATTTTAGATTTATTTTAATATTTGGTTGGAAAATTTGAGGTAACTCCTGATAACATAACAAATTCATGACATGATCTTTTGTTGTGCCTTGTGATTCCCCACATAGTCTGTAGCATCAGCATCAAACAATCCACTATCAGGGTGGATTTGCTTCTCTCTATAACCAAATCTTCTACTATATGTGTGCAGCAAGCAGGTATCCTCTTAAAGTGCTGAAATGTGAACTCCCTCTGGGTTGTTGGCATTAGAGGAAAGAACACCTCCTCAGTATATTATTGCAGGCTTTAGGTGTTTTTAATAATGGCAGGCTTTAGGTGTTTTTTTTATTAAGCAATTCCCCTGCATCAAAAAAGCTAAGATTAGAGAACAGGGCACTGCTGTCTGCCAGGTGTGCCTGAATAAAAAAAACTGGCAAAACTGAAACAAAAATGTAAATAATTTGGCAGTGATGACAGTTTACACATATGTACTTGAGCTACATATTTAAATGTTTACTGAAAGTTTTGCTTTAAATATCCTAAATATTCATATGTTTACCAATGACAGTAATCAGGCTACAGACAGAATCTATATTTGACTTAGTTGAACCCCAAGCAATAAGATCTGATAAATCAGTCACACAGATTTGCTGGCAAAACTTGATACGTGTCATGCTGTCACTTGAGTGGTTAGAGTTTCAAGTGTAACATACCTTTTACAAACAGAGCTAATTGCCTTGGAAAAAATATTGGAGATATGGCCACTAACCAGCTATGTTATGACAATCACAAGTAAATAGATAAGGATTAACAAGCTGGAAACACTGAATTGTAAATATTCTGAAATTAAATTAGTTGGCAGAACACTGTAGTTTCAAAAATAAAATGCAATTTCATGCCAGATTGAATACTGGAGAGGTCTTTAAAATCTGTTCTGCATTATAAACTGCAGCAGTAGAGACCAAGCTGGTGAGTTAGGTAACACTAGAATTGACACTGATTCTCTTCATATTCTATCAAAAAGAACATTTGTATTTAAAAGTATTGCTTGATTGGGCCAGGAACATATCATTTTTCTATTATATTGTTTTGTTTGGTTGAATTAGGGTTACCTGGAAACGATCCAAACAGATTGAATTGTGTAACATACACTGAACAACCCCATTAGAGCAAACTGAAATTTTCTGTCTTCCCATTTTTATGTAATCAAATAGTAAAACAAAAAACTATTTGCGATTTAAAATAATAATGATTTTTCAAAGATTCAACTGAATTTATCAAAACAGGGAATCTGAAATTTTTATCAAGGTCCATGTGTTTCAATGGCAGTAATTGATTCCCACCAGGGAATGTTTGAGGGAGTGACAGGTTCCTTGTTTTAAAAATAGAACCCCTAGTGTAAGAAACATAGGTGCCATTCAAACATTTGAAACCTTTGAATATAGCTAATGGGTTGTCTGAACTCAAACCAATAGATTTATACTGCCAACATCACTAAATTCTTGAGAACATAGAAAGGTAGGAATATTTGGGGGACTTTTAAAGGCAGTTCAGTACATGTCACAAAATGGGCTCGAATATAAAAAAAACAATCTTTTAGTAAACACAAGCCATAAAAACAATTGATGGAAATTCCATAAAAATGCTCAGTACATAGCACTAAACAATTGTGTATATCACTGAGATTTCGCTCAGAATTATTCCGCTTGATCAGGGAATATACAAGACCTCAATAGATAGAATGCACAAGGGTGTAACACCACAGTATATATTATCGAGTGTGACTAAGCCTGGCATGGGATGCAGCCATGGGGAACAGGAGGACCCCCTCCAGCAGCAGGAGAGAGAGACGCTTTAAACTGGAACCAATGGATCCACTAAATATACATTTTGTTTTTCTGTGTCAGGTATAATCTCATTGGGTACTGAGTAATAGCCAGCAGATTGGGTGAAATGAAGGTCCAACGTTTGGACCTTCATTTCATGACAACTGTCTTTCATAATATGAGTACTATTGTGTTTTCTATTCACAATATAGCCTTTTTCAGAACTTGGAATATATTTTCTTTAGGTGAGCCCTCCCAGTGGATTTATGAATATATATATTAAAGCCTTGTGCCTCTAGTTATGTGTTCTATCATGTTCTATACCTGTCCCTCCTACATTAGGGTTGGTCTTGTTTAATTTGGAATATATAATAATGGAATATATACCACTTTTTTGTCTTCTGAGGAAGGTGGGCTGATTGAGCTTGCTTGTGTACAGTCGCTTTTCCCAAGTAGGCATTTGCCTATGTCATTGATAGTAATACAGTAAGTTAAATGTGTAAGCTTTTTAAACTTACTAACACCCTCAACCTCTCTTTTCATTTATGTTCACCATCCTTCTCCCTATTCCCTTTCCCTTTTTCCTTTCCCCAATCGCTCCTATCTTTTTCCCTTTTTCTATGGTTCATAGAGAGGAGGGGGTGACAACTTTAAGTATTAGTGACATGAGAAAGGTACAGTCTATACTGTTCTGTGTATCCAGAGATCAGGTTACCTCATTTGGAGCATTGGTGTTTTCAATTCTGGACCAAATCCATTCCATTTCTGGATTACCCAGCTTCACTGATGATATATTTTTCCAGCTTTGGAAAGTTTTAATAAATCAGGCCCTATGTGGTAAATAAGTGATCATTTGTGCAGAAGGGAACCTGGAAGTGAAAAAACTTTTTTCCAACTTCTCAAATAGGTTTTAATAGATTAATATGGGTAATGTCAGTTCAAAATAAATTCAAATATGTTTACAGATAATGTACTTCTGATTAAAGAGTTTTTAGAATAGTACAATTATTTAGAAAAAAAAGTTGTCAGAATGTCTAAATTATTACCATTTTTGAATAATAAAAAGACAAATTAAAGCAGATGTAAATTTACAAATACCTTCATGGCTATGAAGTGTCTTGTCAATAACTTGTATACATTGACAAACGTATATGTATTAAACAAAGTACAGTGATACCTCGGCTAACAAAGATAATTTGTTCCGGAATCACATTTGTTAGGCAAAATCTTTGTTAGTTGAAACACGATTTCCTATAGTTTCTATAGAAAATAATTTAATTTGTTCTGGATGCTGCCCACAATTTAAACATAAGGTTTATAAAAAATAGTAAAAAGCACAAAATAAAAGGTCATAAACGCACCAAAGGTTGAGATGAACAGCTTCCAAATTGGAACAGTCTCAACATAATATTAGGCAGCATGGTGTCGGTTACTGTAAAAAATCCTTACTGTGATTATACACAACAAAGCAAAAAAAAAACTTTATGGAGCAGATAACTTCTGGAGCAAGCTATGCTTTGAAATGCAAAAAAAAAAAAAAAAAAACAACTGCAGAGTTTGTCTTGGTCATTAAAGAGTTACAAGATGTTAAAGAAGAGCTCACCCTCCTAAGATCACCCACAGCCTCAGCTGTGTTTAGCAAAAGATTTTTTCTGCAAGTCATGCAAACTGCCCCCTCCAGCCTCCAGCCATCCTGCACAGAGATAACAGGGAAGCCCCGTTCCTGCTTTTTTTTTTTTTTTACATTCGTTAGCTGGGTCCATATTCATTAGCAGAGTCTCTTAAACAGTGGAAAAAAATCCTTAGCTGATAAGTTTGTTCGCAGGGCCACTCGTTAGCCGAGGTATCACTATATACGGTATAATATTCAATAAAATAATGAATCATACACTTTAAATGTTTCCAGTTGAATATCTGAAAATCAAATTACTTACAATAGCAATATATGATACAAAAAAATTTTTTTTTTTTTGAGAGGGGATGTTGATAAACAAGAATATCATGGCTTTTTAGTTAGTTCAGTTTTGTGTTAAAGCAGAGACTTAGTCAAAAACAAAAACCATATAAAAAATCCAGAGAAATTTCTCCTGCAACATATTTTGTTGTTACTGTTACTAGATGGCCAACATCATTTGACCCATTGCCTCTTATAGTTGCTGAAGACCCACCCACAGTTAAAACAGAAGTAGCACAGTGACTAAATTATCTCTGTCACTCTGCTTTTTAATCCCATCAGCATGTTTCTTGTAAGCACATGACCTATCATATATACTTGAATAATCGTCCAATCGTAAAATAAACTGAGGTACCTACTTTTACCTAAAAAAAAGTGTAAAAATACTTTGATTCCAGTTTAAACCTAGGGCACAAAATGTGTTAGTCACTGCTAACATTCAAAACAATAATCGCGGCAATGCCAGTCTAATTTCCAGATTTGCTGCAGAAAAAGCCAGATATAAAATACCAACTGAAAAAGCCATATATAAAATACCAACTGATTTAAAACAAGAACTCCAAAACTCTAAAACAAGACCACAGAATGGAACTCATAAAACAGAAAATGGATGACACTCCATGGATGGATGAATGAATGATCTCCTCATTAGAGGACCACTTAGAAACAGCCCAGAAAACAATAGAAGACCTGGAAAAGGGAACAAGGATGGGCAGTTTTTGCCTTCCTAAATATATCAAAGATTTATATGCCACTGTGAAAGGCTTTATGAAAGGTTTGCTGCCAGATCATGATGATCTTCACCTTGAACTTGATGCAATACACAGAGCAATGGGCAGCCTGGAAATTGTGCAACCAATTTTTTTCAAACAAAGGAAACCTTTATCTCCCATCTGGACACAGGTTTACAACTCATTTAAAAGTTAGAGGAAAAGTTTTTGAAGATTCATATTCACATCAGTGTTCTGGATTGAGATGGAATACACTCACCAATTCTTTCTGAAGATGTTCTGCAAGGAAGTAAATCTTGTCTGGCCATTGGGTTTATTAATATGTCTCTTGTTGCTACATTCATACAATAGGTTGCCCTTCTTATACCAAGATTCAATAACAAAAATATATATTGTGTATTGCTAAAATTGCACTATTACTGATGAGGATTTCTGCACTTCTAATTTTTGAGGATTGCAGTTATTCTTATCAGGTTCTTTGATACAGATATTTTCTGATAACTGAATACTACTGTTTCATTTATGGTTGAAATCACAGCATCTTTTTATGTTGGGCAAACATTTTGTCTTTAAAGCTGGAAATATTGCCTTCATTTGGGTTTCCTAATGCCTGAGGCATTGGTTTAAAATATTTTTATGCTTCAATTGATGAAGAGGTTACTTTCTTAAAGTTATAGTTGGTAAATAATTGTAAATGTTATCATACATTTTTGGAGAAATGGAGGGGGTAAACATGGCCTCCCTCAGAGACTAACAGCGAGTTAAATTATTGCCAGACTTCCCTATTCAATCAGAAATTCTTCTCTTTCTTCTTGTTTTTTTTTTTACCTCAGCTATGTGATAACTTTTTTCCCTTCCTACCATACCCTTTTCAATACCCCACCTGTTAAAGGGTCCTATGCATTTAATACCCAAGTCCCATGTACATGCTTGTTGGTTGTTAATAATACTAAAATAGGTAATTTTGTGGATAGGCATTCTTTTCTTAACATGTTGTAACTACCTCCATGATTCATAAAATATCCTTTCTAACACTTAATGTACAGGGCCTTAACTCCCCAGTAAAGAGGATCAATGCCTTCCAGTACTATAACTTGTTTAAGGTTGATATATTAGCATTACAAGAGACACATTTTACTGCCTCTTTCTATCCTAAGAATCTGCATAAAGATTTCCCACTGGTTTTCTTTTTCTCCGGAACAGCTATTTCCCAGAAAAAAAAAGAGCAGTAGCCTTGTGTTTTTCAAATGAAGTTTCCTTCCAACTTCACTCAGGACATGAAGATGCAGATGGTATCTATTTTGACATATTACGCTCCCACATTGGGTCAATATACCTTTTTTCAACATATGTTAGATTAATTATTAGTATCAGTTTTGATATTAATGGGAGACACCAATCTGGCTCTGGACCAAATATTAGATAAGACTTTCAAGCCAATTTACAAATACCCTCCTAAACAGAGCTCAAAATTGGCAATGTTATTTCATCAATATGACCTGGTAGATGCTTGGACAGAACGCAACCCGTCCACCGGGGACTACACTTATTACTCCTCGCCCACAAACAATATTTATGAATAGACCATGTGTTCATTCAATCCACTTGCATCACACACTTAACGTCAGCAAGTATTTTAGCGACCCCATGCTCGGATCATGACCCAGTTTTTTTTTAACTATCAAAACTATGGCTCAAGAACCCCTGTCCACATTGGAGATTAAATGAAACCTTACTAAGCGATGTTCCCACTTGCGCCTTTATCAAATTCAAAACTTCAGAAAATTTTAGCTTGAATAACCCTGATGACACTTCTCCTATAATTAAATGGGACACACATGAAGCAACCCTTTAGAGGTCATATATTCTCCCTGGCTACTAACCTTTAAAAGCAAACTACACCTATCATTAATCAGAAACAGCAGGCTTTACTCAAATTGCAAAACCAACAAAAAGCAACAACCAGATTTAGATTTTTCCCAGAAATTGAAGCCCTTAGAACTGAATTAGAACTGGAGTTTATACTCTGCCAAAATTTAAATTGGGGGATGGCAGACTGTCCCAGAATCCGAAACTAGTTCTGTAAACCTTTCGTAAGTATTATATTAAAGTATACACTGCCCCTCTACTGGTGTCCAGAGCCAGATTGGAATCCCCTTTTTTTTTTGGAACATCCAAAATTTTTAGATAAATTCAGTGCAGAAGAAATGCTTTTAAAAGGGTAATAGCCCCCCTTGCCCAGATGGATTTTCAAATATGTACTATAAAGCGTTTAGACCAGAACTGGCTCCCCACTTGGTCCATTACTTTAACCATCTTAAAGCGTGTAGTCTAGTTCCAAAAAATGACAACAAGGCCCTTATTAGTGTCATTCCTAAACCAGGTAAAGACCATTTGGAAGTAGGAAACTACAGAACAATATGCCTTTTTAACTGCAACCTCAAAATAAAGATCAAAGCTTTTGCTGATAGACTCAATACCTTCTTGGGTCTTTACATACATCTGGACCAGGTTGGTTTTCTGTGGCACTGTCAGGCCCCAGACCAAACTAGGAGGACATTGGACCTCAAATCCAATATCAAAGGAAAATGGGATGGTATACAGGCTAGAAAAGCAATGCTTTTGTCCTTACATTTACATAACGCCTTTGATATCTTATCTTGGGAATATTTGTTAGCTCTCCTGGAGAAAATGGAATTTGGAGCTGCATTTCGCAGAATAATCTCTTCTATCTACTCCACACCATCTACAAGTATTTCCTTTAAGGGCACCTATCCCCACTAATACTGATAAGGAGGGGTACCTTACAAGGTTGTCCACTTTCTCTGCTATGGTTTGCCTTAGCGATTGAACCTCTGGCAATAGCGATCAGGAAGAATCCTGACATAAATAGCATGACCTGTGGCTCAGTTGAGCACAAATGTGGGCTGCATGCTGACGATCTGTTTTTGTATATCACTACTTCATTAATCAAATTTCCTAGTCTCTTCAAAGAATTGGATATAGTTTCTGAGGTCTCGGGCCTGACGGGGAACAGTAATAAATCAGTAGCTCCTAATATAAATCTCTCCCAGGCAATAGTTTCCTAGCTGCAGAACAATTTCAAATTTAGGTGGGAATAAAAATCTATCCCATACCTCAGTATTAAGTTGACCCCCTCTATGGCAACACTCATTCAGGCTAATTACCCACCCCTTTTTGTAAAATTATCAAAGATTTACAAGATTGGTCAATTTCTCCACCTTCATGGTTTGGCAGGATCACAGCAATCAAAATGAATACTCCTTTACTTATTTCAAACTCTGCCTATTGCAACTCCTAGAAATATATTACAAAACCTACAAAATAATTTACTTCATTTTATATGGAGTATTAAACACTAAAAAATTATTATGACCACCCTATTTACTCCCAAAGTATTGAAAGGCCTGGAAGTCCTAAATTTAATGTTATACCACAGAGCAGCACAAGTTGCTGCATTAGGTCAATGCATCATACTGGAACCCAGACCCCAATGGACAGCTTTGGAAGCACTGCGGATTCCGCCCAACAAGAGACCTGCAATTATGTGTCCTGCTTTGTCTTATTCATTGGCATTCTGGGATGGCCAAAAACAATCCACAATCTATTTTCTATACACTTACCTTTAACACCCCCATGGGACAACGCAGAATTCACCCATGAGTGTGACAAACGACAGTTTCGGTGGTGGCTAGAAAAAGGGATATACCGCAATGAAGATCTCTTGGATAGAAGGACTATAATGGGCACTACCACACTACAGAAATAATCACTCCCACCTTCAAAAACATTCAGGTTTATGCAAATAGGGTCCTCCTTAAAATCTAAACTGAAATGAGCAACTCCCCCTTAACAAAGTACAGCTTTTGAAAAGTCATGCTCAGCCTTGTCTGAAGCCAAAGGAAGAATTTCACCTGTATATTCAGCATTAATTGACCCTTGCAAAAAACTTTTCTATATGTGTCAATGGGACTCAGATCAGGGAGAGTTACTGTCGTTTGAGGAATGGCAGAATATTGTGAGCTCAGCTTTGGCTATATCTTGCAATACTTCTCTCGGGGAGGCTGATTCATCAAGCAAAATCGGAAGCCGTCGCGCAATTCAGCAACTGAATGAGCTCGTGGCCGGAGCCGCGCATCTTCGGCAGCTTTACACTGGCGAGCTTGCATTAAAAGTCACTGTTCCCCTAAAAAATCATTCTTTCTAATGGTACACATATTACCCTTAGTCCTAAAAAAATGTTTGCGCTGTTTAAATGTTTTAAACATTTATGTGCGCTAAGAAAAAGGCATATTTTTAAATCACTTATTTCTTTCCTGTTAGGCAAGAGTTAACCGAGTTCAACTCCTCTACATAGGCGCCTATATAAAAGCTTCTGATGCCTGATCGGAGAAGCCGCCTCACGGGTAAATCCCGCGACTATCTTGCGAATGACTGCGCGCGAAGCCATCGGACTAGATTTTCTCACAAAAGTCACAAGCACACAC
>NC_092859.1:64835195-64837711 GCF_032062135.1 Pyxicephalus adspersus
GCGCAGCTGAAATCTAATCGCCTTAATTGGCAGATTCGCGACCCCTATTGCTCATTATTATCAAGGCAGGAATCCGGCTGGCAGTGAGGCGGCGAGTGTACGAGCGCACTCGACTCCGGACCGCGGGAAACCGGCTCTCTGGAAGCGCGAAAGTACTCGCGACCAGCGAGCGTGGATTTCATTGATAAATAAGGCCCATTGAAGCAAATTATAAAGTTCTAATGCGTTTGTACCTAGTACCCATCAGACTCCATAAGCTAAATAAAGACCTTTCACTCTTGTGCTATAGAAAATGTGGTCAGTTGAGTACCATGTTACATGCCTGGTGGAGTTGCCCAAAAGTTAAAAGATTTTGGATAAGAATCTACAACTTCATCTATTCAGTCACCAAAATTTAACCTAAATGGTTAGAAATATCCTTTTTTGCACAACTAGATGAGACGCTTCCAAAACTAATTGCCTGTTTGATTACATATATCCTCCTAGCAGGACACATAACAATAGCTTGCTATTAGGAAAGCCTCCAATATACCATTGGAATTCATTAAAAACAAACTGAACTGGATCGTGACAAATGACAAACTGACATGTCTTCTTAAAGATAAAATGCAAGTTTTTCATAACACATGGGTTCCTTGGAGCTCTTATCTCTCAGCCTAGATAATGCATGAGGTACCTAATGTCCCCCCTCACCTCCCTTCCCCCCTTTCCCCCCCCTTGATTTAAACTTCATATCTTAACTTTGGTTATGTAGTCACAGCATCAATTGTAGAGTTGAAACTTGTAACAGCATTTATTCAATACATAGATGTTGTAGGGACCAATGCATCTGAAAATAAAAACCTTTTAACAGAAAATAATGTAAAAGTTATTTATTTTGCATTTACAAAGACCATTGTCTTTGTAAATGCAAATGCAAATGCAAATGCAAATAATGGAATACTGATGTGATGCAATATTTAGTTGGAAATGTATTTTTTTTTTTGTTAAAAACAAAAAAGTCCCTGTTGTTATAATCTGGATTTTGTATGATGCATGATTTTATATAAGGTTTTACTTTGACTGTTGTAATTTTTTGTTGTTATGTGACTATCTCATATTTACCCCCAACTATGTTGTAACAGTGCAAAAGAAAAACAAAAAAAATGTTTGATATACAAAACAGTAATGAATAAAATTTGCAACAAATTTAACATAAGTTATTAATAAAGTATTACATCACCATGAGGTAATAAGGTCTAGAGTGATAGCGGACAGTCTTAAAACAAAAAAAAAAACGTTTGATTTTGAACTAGTAATGGCAATGGGGTGCTAAATTTGCTAATATCATAACATAATACATTTTAATTATAAAATAATACTCAGTTTTTTAAAGTTTTCCTAATTTAATAATGGATGAGTATAGCTTTTTATCCTTTGCAAGGTTTGCCCTAAAATAACATGGAGTAAATGGTTGGTTTTGTATGATGTGGGATTTTACAAACTGCTAAATTAAGGACTACTCCAGACATAAATTACCCAGACAGAAGGCATCTTCTAATGTTCCCATTAAAGAAAGTACATAATGTATCATTTTTAATACAAGCTAAGTGGTGGCAGAATATTACTTATAGTCATTAAGTGACAGCTGTCTTTTGGTTGATGCATAACCTTCTGTGTATTATGATTCACCTATAGAAGTATCTGCTTTTTATTCTGCAGGATGCATTAACCTATGCAATGGTAATTAGTGAACTAGGAGCTTACTGGTATTCTAAAAGCATCATCCATACCCACACTAATACAACCCTCCAGATTTTACTTCCTGATGGTATATTAGTGCACATTGATGGTTGTTCTATAATTTTTAAAAGAAAAAAAAAAGTATAGATAACTTGAATAGTTATTTTTAGCAACCAAATTTCAGTACTCTAGGACATCACTGTAGGTTGAAGGAGGATTTAGTACTAACACTTTTGCCATTGAAAATGTAATACCCGTATTAGATCTAAGCAAAAGGACACCTATGGCTAAGAATACAGTATTGATTGGGATGACAAATGAAAGACTTATTTTAAAGCAAACTAAGCTTGAAATATATGTTTTTCAGTGAAGTATGTGTAAGTTACATAGTTACATAGTAGGTTAGTTTGAAAAAAGACATCAACCACTAGGGAAACAAACACATCCCAGATATAAAACCCCATAAGACATAGTTGGTCCAGAGGAAGGCAAAAAAATCACTGGTACAATTTGCTTCAACAGGGGAAAAAAATTCCTTCCTGAATCCATGAGGCAACCAGATGTTCCCTGGATCAACAGTCGCTGTTATTTTTTACTTTAAAGCCTTAATACCCAGTTATATTCTGTGCTTCTAGAAAAACATCCAGCTTTCTCTTAAAGCAATCTATAGTAGTTGCTGAAATTACTTCCTGAGGGAGCTGATTTCACATTTTCACAGACCTTACAGTGAAGAATCCCTTCCTTATCCGGAGCTTAAACTTCTTTTCCTCCAGACACAAAGCCCCTGATTCATC
>NC_092859.1:64843747-64855669 GCF_032062135.1 Pyxicephalus adspersus
CCAGCGAGCGCGGATTTCATTGATGAATCAGGGCCTATGAATCATAATGTCATTGTGAGATTCACGGACCGTGGGAACTTTGTGGTTACAGCAAATTGGAAGCACGTGCCTTCAATTAACTGTAACCGCATGCAATACCAGGGCAATACCAGGGCAATAGAGGTTGAATGGAGATATGTATCTCCATTCATCCCCTCTACTGCTCTGTGATTGGCTGAGAAATAGGAAACCCTGATGACAGCTCAAGCATCATCAAGATTTCCCTTTCCTCAGCCAATCAGGTGGCAGAGCAGTCAGCGGAGCTCTGCTATGCTGACAGCTCTGCTACCCTGATTACTCCCACAGCCCTAGAGGAGCTGTGACATGTATTACAGATACAGAACACATGTCAGAGCTGTGACATGTGTTCTTTATCTGTAGCTCCTCTAGGGCTGCATATATTTTAACCCTTTCAGGGAAGGAGTAAGGGGTTTTATGTACCCCTGTACTCATTCCCCAGGGTGGGGTGGTGGAGATCTTGGAGTCTCCTTATTAAAGGGGGCTTCCAGATTCCAAAGTCACGATCATATTGTTACAGCATGTACAGAATTGTGCACAATATGATTGTTCAAGTATAATCGTGCATAATCGTTGATCGGTCGTAATCGTTCGTTTTCTAACAATAATTATTGGAAGTGTGTACCTAGCCTTAGCCTAATATTGATGTGACAGGTGCTCTTTAATATTCATGTGAAGTACAGGGGTATGTAATAGTGTTTTGTATCTTTTTATGTATCCTTTTATAATGTATCTTTTTATGAATCCTTTTACAATGTATCTTTTTATGTATCCTTTTATAATGTATCTTTTTACATCTGTTTAGAGCCTGTAGAAGCTCTACACAGTGCTGAAAAAAACCCGAATTTTTCCTCTTATTGAATTTAATGGTGTTCAACTTTGACATTCGACCACCCGAATAGTTTTGCTCTATTCAAGCGAATAGCTGACGAATCGAATAGTGAGCTATTCGACCAACACTAGTGCCCACCTCCCCCCCTACATTTTCTTGTCCTCATGTTGCACATTTTTAGTTTAACAAAAGTTGCTTTTGACCTACTAGCCTCAAACTGTTAAACGGTAGGACAGGCCAACACTGAGACAGACTGGCTTCTAGCATTTTCATTAATAGGTAATTAGTGGCAGTCATTGGTCTCCTTTAAAGCAGAAGTCCAGTATTGCTGATTCCCTTTTACCTATCCCTCACCCACACAACTACACACTCTAGACATCACTTATCCAAGAAGGCTGAAATAGGAGATGGTAGAAAAAATATATTGTGGAGGACAGCCCTGGGTTAACGGTAAGTACTGCAACAAATGCTGTTTCTTCTTTCTTTTTTTATTTTAAATTACCTAATATTTTTTTTTTTTGGAATTTTGCTTTCCTGATACTAGAACCACAGTCCAAATTTCCCCATTGTAACTTAAGATTTGTCATACTATCAGTACTTTTAGATAGATTCCTTTTTAAAAATGAACATGTGAAAGGGTTACTGGAAGCTGAGGAGGCTGGAAGTGTGGCAGACTTAGGCTATGTACACGTTAAATTTTTGTTGGTGGAAAGGATCTTTCATGGTCCTTTCCAATAACAAATGACTGAAAGATGCATGAATGAGTGCTGTACATTCAGCGCCATTCTGCTCAATGGGGAGGAGAAAGGGAACGTGCAAAGAGGCACCCCGCTGCACTCTCCCCTCTTTACTTGCATTTCGGTTGTTCATGTATCCACTAGGATGGATCCATAAACAAAGTTAGAAAACCGTTGCACCGCCCTGAGGCGAGAATTGGACAAGAACCATCTGACGTGTGTACGTAGCCTTAGAGCTTGCTGCATAGAACAGAAGATACATTTGTCTTTAAAGAAAAAAACATACAAAGAAAACTGTCAGGTACATGTGAAATATCAGCAAGTACAAAATGCTTTATTTCTCATGTGAATAGCTCTGCCTCTGAGCAACATATGACCTAACCATGCAATAAAGTTGTTTCCCTAACTATTGTAGTGTAGAATAGGGAGATTTGTTTTTTTGTTTTTTTTTTTTTACACACACATGATATTACTTTAGGACAAAGGCAGGTAAAATAACTATATAGGCAATAAAGAGTTGGTATACAGGTTTGCATGGCATGTTATGCCAGACTGTACTACAGCTTTAAAGTGAGCAATATATATGGCTCAATACAGGTAATACGTTCTCCTTTTTTTTACTTAGGTATATTACAATACCTTCAGCATTTCACCTTAAATGAGGTAATCATCCCCCTTTCAAACAAAGGCAATCAAATCTTTAGGAAAAAGAAATGAGCTTTTATAGTAATTATAGTTTAATACAAAATATATTTTCAAGTAATTTTGATAGACAGTGAAATTTTGGTTCAAACGTTTGGTTTTAATTGGCATGCTTGTACTCTACATGTTAAAATCTAATGCCAAGTCATCCCTTTAGGGTAAAACAGAAAGTGGAGGATGGGTAAACCTGGTAGGACAAGGGGAAATACAACAAAACAAAAGAGTTTTATCCCAAAGGAGTTCTTTTGGAGACTACTGTAGTAGTTGCAAAGCCATATAGAAATATAGTACATGGATAAAGAGAGATAAAGATGTATTTTCGTGGCAAACTAGATATTTTAAAACTTTTAAAAGAAACCTTTCTGTATAAACCATACATAAAAACAAAATTGTGATTCAAACGGTATTGACTGGAAAATTAACAATATTCAATAGATTGAAAATATGCTTCTTATAGGTCTTTGAACATCAAAGTATAGCCAGATCGTATTAAAATGGATGATTGGTATATAGTTACTGTCTCAATCTGACGCGTTTCGGCCAAGACGGGCTTCTTCAGGAGAATAAAAGAGACCCTAAAAATTATAATACATTGTACAAATGATGCATCCAATACCAATATTTGTATATTCAGCAATAAAATATATACTTCAAACTGACTTACTCATGCAGTAGACTATTGTTTTTGAAGAAGAAAGTAATCCATCTCATGAAGTGGCCAAATGGGTATGAATATTCTGATAAAAAACACAAATATATATGAGGAGTGCGAAAAATAAAAAGGAAAGAACAAATTTGGATCAATGATAATATTAAAGTACTGAAAAGTATCTTACTTGATCAGCAATGCTTACGTGTGAAAGAGTAGAAAATGAGCAAAATGTAATCAATATGTTCTTGGTATATTGGAAAAATAGGAAAATGGGCATAAACAGATGTTATGCATGTAAAGCAATAGTACCATTAAGTTTAGGTTTACTAAAAATTTTATGTTATTTAAAAAAAAAAGTACTTACTTAGATATAACTGGATGATAATAATATATTGTACAGAAGATTTTTAATATATATTTTTGTAATGACCACATACAAGTGATATCTGTAATAAAATGGTGTTGCTGATAATCAATTGTATGTTGTATATACAAATTGTGACATTTAAACTTGATAATAAATTTAGCCACAAGATGGCATACCTGTAGTGTTTTCTTGCTGAAATTTTTATAGGGATTATACAGGTACTTAAGTACATTGCTACATGTACAGAGAAATGTGTTTAAATATTTTTTTATTTCTCTAATAGATCATGATTTATCAAATACTAGATTGGTGTCCCAATATTAAATATATATAGTTAGGTCCATTAATATTTGGCCAGAGACAACTTTTTTCTAATTTTGGTGCTGTACATTACCACAATTATTTTAAATGAAACAACTCAGATGCAGTTGAACTGCAGACTTTCAGCTTTAATTCAGTGGGTTGAACAAAAAGATTGGAAAAATGTGGGTAACCAAAGCCTTTTTTAACACAATCACTTCATTTTAGGGGCTCAAAAGTAATTGGACAAATTAAAAAGCTGAAAATAAAATGTATTTTTTCTAATACTTGTTTGAAAACCCTTTGCTGGCAATGACAGCCTGTAGTCTTGAACTCATGGACATCACCAAGTGCTGGGTTTCCTCCTTTTAATGCTTTGCCAGGCCTATACTGCAGTGGCTTTCAGTTGCTGTTGTTTGTGGGCCTTTCTGTCCGAAGTTTAGTCTTCAACAAGTGAAATGCATGCTCAATTGGGTTCAGATCAGGTGACTGACTTTCAAGAATATTCCACTTCTTTGCTTTACTAAACTCCTGGGTTACTTTGGCTGTATGTTTTGGGTCATTGTCAATCTGTATTATGAAACCCCTCCTAATCAATATGACTGCATTTAGCTGGATTTGAGCAGACAGTATGTCTCTGAACACCTCAGAACTCATTCGGCTGTTTCTGTCCTGTGTCACATCATCGATAAACACTAGTGTCCCAATACCACTGGCAGTCATGCATGCCCAAGCAATCATACTGCCTCCGCCATGTTTTACAGATAATGTGGTATGCTTTGGATCATGAGCTGTTCCACGCCTTCTCCATACTTTTTTCTTGCCATCATTCTGGTAAAGGTTGATCTTGGTTTCATCTGTCCAAAAAATGTTTTTCCAGAACTGTGCTGGTTTTTTTACATGTTTTTGAGCAAAGTCCAAATTATCCTTTTTTATTCTTGAGGTTTATGAATGGCATACACCTTGCAGTAAACCCTCTGTATTTACATTCATGTAGTACTCTCTTTATGGTAGACTTGGATATCGATATGCCTACTTCCTGGAGAGTGTTGTTCACTTAGTTGGCTGTTGTGAAGGGGTTTCTCTTCACCAAAGAAATGATTCTGCGATCATCCATCACTGTTGTTTTCCGTGGACGTCCAGGTCTTTTGGCATTGCTGAGTTCACCAGTGCAATGGTAGATTTTGCCACTCCTAATATTGTAGCAATTTCTCGGATGGGTTTTTTCTGTTTTTGCAGCTTATGGATGGTTTGTTTCACCTGCATGGAGAGCTTCCTTGACTGCATGTTGTCTGTTCAGAGCAAAATCTTCAACATACAAGCCCCCCCCCCCCCCGCCTAAATCAACCCTAATAGCCCATGAAATAGACAATTAAGTCAATTGTCCAATTACTTTTGAGCCCCTGAAATGACGAGATTGCGTAAAAAAAAAGCTTTAGTTCCTCACATTTTTATGCAATCTTTTTGTTCAACCCACTCAATTAAAGCTGAAAGTCTGCAGTTAAATTGCATCTGAGTTGTTTCATTTAAAATAATTGTGGTAATGTACAGAACAAAAATTTGAAAAAAAGTATCTGTCCGAATATTCATGGACCTAACTGTAAATATAAAATGGCAAAACATACCTGATAAAATAGTGGGATTAAGTTCATCTACATTTATGATTGTTCCACCAGATGTGTGTTAGAAAGTATGAGGTGTTTTGTCTAAAAAGAAATCAAATATATAGAAGACTGGTAGTTTCTATCTTCAAACATTGTAACAGAAATGTGCTAGTAAATGGTTAACTTACTGGTTCTGAGTTGTTGAAATTCTTAAGACGCGGAGGAAGCCGACAGCAGCTGTCCAGACAAATGCTGGTGCTGTCCTCGGCTTCCCCTTGAATAGTTAAAGATGATTAGCGGCGCACAGGGGCACCACATGTAGATGTGACCGGAGCAGATAACTTCAGCCCTTACCTCATGTAATCTGTGCAATACACTTTAAATCCCACAGAGTCACCATAGGCATGCGCGGTAGCCTCGTATTTAAACAATTCTGGTATTAGAGTAATTTGTGCATGAATATAATCAATTGAAGTACAGTCCATTGGCAGTAGTTTTCATTGCATTGCATTAATATTTACATACCAGTAATAGTCAATATAACATGATAGCTGAGATACATCTGTTATAATTAATTATAACATTTGTTATAAATGTAAAATAGATATGTTATAATCCATTAGCAAGATCATTTCCACAAAATTTGATACAGATCACAATATATTCAAACTCATGATTTGATACAATATATCTTTGACATGTTCTACATATTTACATAATGAAATGTATTACCTAACACTGCAATTATGATAAGAATAATATTAACAGTAAAATACCTGTCAGGTATCCTATGTTATCATCATTTAAGGGCAAAACCTTCCAAGTAGGCTGTGATAAACAATATTATACATATATATGTTTGGGACAAGAGTAGTAATTGCTATGCTATGATTAACTCGGGGATAAAAGGTATCTTATAAAGATTTCAGATTAAATCTCTATAAGAGAATTAAGGTATCGATTAGAATGTTATAGTTACCTAGAGGATATCTTATGGGACCTAATAGTATTTTTTTACAGAAAATGTTTGAAACACATCATTTAAACCAGGTGGTATTGTAGCTTTAATTTTAGAAATCCATTTAGACTCAGATTGTAGTAATCTTTTATCAAAATCCCCACCTCTAGGGTTGTGGATAATGCTCCCCAATACTGAAAAGGAAATGACCAAACTATCAAAGTTATGTTGCATACCCACATGAAGACTAATAATGGTCACCATTTTACCTGTGTTTATAGAGTATATGTGTTCATATATCCTCTTTCTCAGTGGGCATTTAGTTTTTCCTACATAATATCTACCGCAAGTGCATGTTATTAGGTACACAATACCAGGTGTGGAACAGTCGATATGATTGTGAATTTTATGTATTCTCCTTGAGCCAGGGGCATTGGGAGCAACTGCCGCATTTGAAGGATCCTGGGGTTATTGGTTGTAATTGAGTATGTTGTTTACCTGAATAGTGGCTATTCACTAGTGTGTCCTTCAAGGATGGTGACTTTTTGTATGTTGTACTTGGGTATGGTAGTATAAATTTTGAGTTTTTCGGGTCAGATGCCAATATATGCCAATGCTTGTTAAAGATCTTGGATATAGCTTTATATTGGTTGTTGTATGTGGTGATTATTCGTGTTTGTGTGTTTGTCAAGTTTGGTTTGATTTAATAAAGCTTTGCGTTCCAAAGCTTGAGCTTTCTGGTAAGCTTTTCTGAGTAAATTTTTACTGTATCCACGTGCCAATAGCCTTTGTTGGAAAACTATTGCCTGTTTTAAAGTCTTTGTAGTCGGTACAATTACGCTTATGCCTGATACATTGGCTTAGAGGAATACTGTTTTTTTAGAGGACGGGATGTGCGCTACAAGAATGTAAAATCGTATTTCCCGCTGTTTCCTTTCTATACAGTGTTGTATTTAAGGTTCCCCTATCTGTAGTTCTAATTAAGGTGTCAAGAAATTGCACTTCGGTACTACTTGAAAACATTGTAACTTTCATGTTGTATGAATTAACCTGCAGTTCAGAGAAGAATTGATTAAGCAGTGATTCAGAACCTGACCAGATGATGAAAACGTCATTGATATATCTTCTCCAGGTGACAATGTGGAGAAGATATATCACATTGCAAGGGTTTTGGAGGAGTTGTTTCTCCCATGCGCCAAGATAAATGTTGGCATACCATGATGCATACCTTGTCCCCATTGCAACCCCTTGTGTCTGAAGATAGTATGTATCTTTGAATGTAAACACATTCTTTGTAAGTATGTACTCCAGTAAAGAAATAGTGAATTTATTAAAGGGTTTATACAAGGGATAACATTCCATTAGATATTGCTTGATGATATTAATGCCTCTATCATGAGAAATACTGCAATACAAACTTTCCATGTCAATGGTAACAAGTAATAAATTAGAGTGAACTTGTAAATCAGACAAAAATTATAGTAGATCAATTGAACCCCCTAAATAGGAAGGCAGTGTAGACACTATGGGTCTCAAACATGAGTCAACTAGTTTGCTTGCATTGGATGAAATATCCCCTATCCCTGCAATGATGGAGTGACCTGAAGGATTTTTTAGATCTTTATGAACTTTAGGTAGCGAGTAAAAATTGGTGTTACTGGACTTTGATTATGAAGGTAGTCTTTCATTTTGCTATCAATTACGCCTGTCTGAAAGGCTGACATAATAATGGCATGGTAACTAAGATAGAAGGACTCAAGAACATTCCCAGATATTTCACAGTACCAATCCTGGCTGTGTAAAATTTTGTAACATATTTGTTCTTAATGATCTCTGTTTAGAATTCATATGTTGCCTGCCTTATCGGATGGTTTAATTACAATATCAATATTCTTTTTAGGATTGGGGAGGGCTCGCCTTAGTCTTGTATTTAAATTATCCTCTGATTTTGGGGGATGTCTATATCTAAAAACTATCCAGGTTTTCAATATCATCTGTCACTAGATTTAGAAAGGTCTGAATATGAGGATGTTGGGTTAATTGAGGATAAAATGGTGATCTTGAACATTTGGATGGTATTGGGTGACGGTGTTCTGTATCTATTTCGGTGATTGGGATTGGCAATTCTGTTTGTCCATTTTCTCCTAGTAGCTGATGAAGAATTTTGAGATTTTTAAAATCTTGAATGTTAAACGGACTATATTCAGAGGGTAAGATTATTTCATTCTGAATATGTGTTCTATCAAACATTACTCAACAATAATCTTCTGGCAAATAGATTCAGGTCTTTAATGACCTCAAAATTGTCGAGATTAGAAAAAGGACAAAATGATAATCTCAGTTTCAGTAACTCTTTCTCATCTGAAGTGAGAATTTAGGAAGAAAGGTTTATAATTTCTAATTCTTTGTTTGGTGGAGGTTTGGTAATGTAACTGTCCATTGGCCCTCGATGATTTTGGGTGGTGGAAGAGGTGGGGGATGTAGCTCTAAAAAAGATTGGGTGGTTTTGGGGATGGCTACTTGATGAGCATATGAGACTGGAGGAGTGGGCAACAATAGAAATGTTTTTGACAAGTTAGGTATTTCTAATGGAAAAGGTGATGTATGGGTGGAAATAGAAAGGAGAGGAATAGGTCTGTGACTGGAAAGTGGAAAGGGAATGTTGGGAATATTGGGGAGGAAAGTGATGAGGTGACCTGGGAAGATAGGAGATATTGGGTGAGGTATGAGCCTCAGGCATTTGGTGTGAGTGTTTGGGAGGGGTAGGGTAAGGTAAGTTGATATCTGTAGTGGAGGTGGTATGTGAAGAAGCCCCAGGTGGAGTTGGTGCATCTGGGGTGTGTGAGAATGCAGGAGGTAGAGGTGGAGGGGGGCCTGTTTTTTGGTATTTTGAGTGTCCCATTTGTAGGCTCTTTATCTCGTGAATGTCCACTTATTGTTTGAAATATAGATTAACTAATCCCACTATGTTATCAGGTATATTTTGCCATTATATATATATATATATATATATATATATATTTATTATTGGGACCGCAATGTAGTATTTGATAAATCGTGATCTATTAGAAAATAATAATTAAACACATTACTCTGTACATGTAGGAATGTACTAAAGGACCTGGATAATCCCTAGGAAAATTTCAGCAGGAAAACAATACAGGTACACCATCTTGTAGCTAAATTTATTATTACCAATATTTAATGTCACAATTGGTATATACAACATACAATTGATTGTCAATACCAGCAACACTATTCTATTACATATATCACTTGGATGTGGTCAATACAAAAATATATATAAAAAAATCTTCATTGTACAATATAATAATATCATCCAGTTATATCTAAGTAAGTACTTTTTTAAATACCATTCCTAAAAATATTCGTAAAACTAAACCTAATGGTACTATTGCTTTACATGCATAACCTCTGTTTATGCCCATTTTTCTATAGATCTTACTTCCAGGTACTTACCTATCAAAGTTGTATACATTGAAGCTAGATCCTCCATTATACCAAGGACAAATTGATTACATTTTGTTCATTTTCCACTCTTTCACACATAAGCATTGCTGATCAAGTAAGATACTTTTCAGTACTTCAATATTATCTTTGATCCGAATTTGTTCTTTCCTTTTTATATTTTGCACTCCTCATACGTATTTGTTTTTTTATCAGAATATCCAAACCCATTTGACCTCTTCATGAGATTGATTACTTCCTTCTTCAATTACAATACTCTAATGCATGAGTAAGTCAGTTTGAAGTATATTTTTTTATTGCTGAACATACAAATATTGTTATTGGATGCATCATTTATTCAATGTATTATTATAAATTTTAGGGTCTCTTTTGTTCCCCTGAAGAAGTTGGTCTTGGGCGAAACGCGTCGGGATTGAGAAAGTAACTATATACCAATCATACTTTTTGATTATACTTTATACTTATATATTATATGATTATACTCTGCTTATAATTTGATGTTCAAAGACCTATAAGGAGTGTTAGCACTGCAGGTCGTGCCGGCGCCACTGCTCCTAATCGAAGGCACGGGCGCCGGGTCCTGTCTTTCAGGTAACCTACCTGGCAGCTACCCCGCAGCCCAAGCCTATCCTCACCATCAGGGGCTCTAGCGAAGACCTGGTAGCTGCTTAGTCACGCCCCTCCGGAGTATAACCAGTCAGTGGCACAGTGGGTCCACACCCGCTTGCATAACAAGGAGCATATGTTCAATCTATCATGTACTTGTACGAGGGGGTGCTGAGAAGTTCCTCCCTATTCCTCCCTTAAACTGATGCACTTGGTACAGCGTAGTTGCAGCTTTTCTAGACCGTTCAAATAAAAGCCCTTTGGTTGGGCCGCAAACCAGCTCTCAGCAGCATTTTTTACGTCCGAAATGTCCTTAAAACGTTGCTCCCTCAGGTGTTTCTTCAAATTCGGGAACAGATAATAGTCCAGAGGGGCCAGGTCAGGTGAGTAGGGGGGATGGCAGACCAATTGGAAACCCAGGGTGTTCAATGGACGGCATGTCTTTTTTGGCCGATTTCTGGGTTCAGAACTTCTTCAGCTGCAGGGCTGTTGACTGTACCTTTGTTTCAGGATCATAGATGTGGAGCCAGGTTTCATCCTCAGTCACTAACCTAGCCAAAAAGTCCTGTGCAGCTTCAAAATGGGCCTAAACTGCTTTGGATGCTTCAACTCGTTCCTTCTCCTGATCAGTGTTCAAACATTTCAGCACCAACTTCGCTGAAAGCTTGCGCATGTCTAGGATAATGGTGATAACAAACCCAACACACTTCCGTGAGATGTCAGGTATCTGAGCTATCTTTTTTGTGGATATTGGCTGGTCCTCAATATTCAGCTCAGGGACAGCATCACAGGTTGCCTGGTCAGTCTTGAAATGACACTTCCAGGTTTTGACCGTGCTGTAGGAAGGACACTTCTCCCCCAGTGTTTGTGACATCTCAGTGTGAATGTCCTTTGCTGATTTTCCCTGGAGAAACAAAAACTTCGTGATGGCCCGTAACTCCAACAACGTGAAACTTGCTTGTGCCTCTGCCATCACAGCTTCTCACTAAAAGAAAAAACAGTTTTAGGAATTGCAAAGACCTTATATTTGCACAGTTACCTACTAAGCTATTAGGCCATCATATGCCCCCACGCCAATTTTTCTATTTCATCTGGAATGACGCAAGGTTAGGAACTTCTCAGCACCCCCTCGTACTCTCTATAATTCCCCACGGGGATGTTATTGTTTATTGTCCAGTCAATACTGTTTGAATCTCAATTATGTTTTTTATGTATGGTTTATAAATAAAGGGTTCTTTTAAAAGTTTTACAATATCTAGTTTGCCAGAAAAACCCATCTTTGTCTCTCTTTATCTATTTACAATGGGAAATACAGCCTGGAGAAGAAAAAGAGGACACACAGGATAGGGACAACAGAGGAGAAGCAGAGAGTGTTCTGACCAAGCAAACATTTGGAACTGAAGTCCCTGATTTGAGTAACAGAAAAGTGTGCAAAATGTTATATGCTTAAAGTAGAGCATTAATTTAGTATTGTTTGCCTATATGTTCGTTGATGAATCTATTGTTTTTATCAGTGTTTCTGTAGACAATTTTACATTGTTAATTCAGTATATATATATATATATATATATATATATATACACCGTATTTTTCGGACCATTAGACGCTCCGGACTATA
>NC_092859.1:64856538-64862288 GCF_032062135.1 Pyxicephalus adspersus
ATATATATATATATATATATATATATATATATATATATATATATATATATACACATACATAACACACCTTTAAATCTTGTACTTGCTTTCATTACCCTGAATCAAGACTTATTTTTAGCCAAGCAAAACAAAGGCAGACATATTGGATGAACTAAACACTAATTCCAATAAAGCTAAACTTCAGAAAGGTATAAATCACACAAATGTATTGTAACCGTTATTACATCACTTTGGTTAGCTTCACATCTATACACTTCTTTATTCATACTTTTTAATTGTACCCAATCAGTCCCAATCTTACTAGCCAGCATTGTCCAGGAATTTTGACAGGTGAAAAAAATCCTTAATTTATGCATTTACTTCTTTATTGTTATTTGTCTAGCGGTTAACTTTAAACTGTGGTTTACAAAGGTGAAACTGTTATTAACCCCCCCAGCATTCTAATTCTAAATAATCATAACTTTTAATATAATACATAATTATAAATCATTATTATAAAAAATAATGAAATATTAGACCACAACAATGTAATTTATTGATTAAAAAAAACTTTATCAAAAATTTCTCACTGAAATTTTCCAAACAAGGCTGCAATATTATTGATAAATAAAATTAAAAAATTAAATGCAGATTTTAGAAAAAAAAATATTTACATTTTTAGTAGACATCCCAGGTGTGGTAGATTTTGAAGCAGGGTGCTGCACAAAGGCCAACATCACAGACAGGACCGATGACAGATGAAGGTTTCCTTGCGTTTCTTCCTTCATCTGTCATCGGTCTTTGAGCAGCAAACAACGCACATCCTTGTAGTTTTGCCGCCTTTTTCTGGGTTGGTGGGATGTATTCAGTGAAGTGACGACCAGTCAGGCGTTCTGGGTTGACAACGGTGGAAACACGACGTCCAGGTCTATTCATAGCCACTGATGTTGTTTGGTGGTTCTTGACTATGGATTCGGAATCTTGCAAAATGAAGTCTGAATGATTCACAGGCCTCTGACTATTTATTTTGTACAGAACGTAGGCATTCCATAGGCACTGCTCAACTAGATGCCTGAAAATCTTTTTGAAGTACTTCCTTTGCCGTTTCCTCATCGCTGGGTAGAATGTCATGGCTTGCTCAGCTTTGTCTAAACCTCCCATGGTGTTGTAGTCAAACACCACCTGTGGCTTCATCACTTCTTTCCCACGTTTTGTGTGTACTAGAACGGTAGAGGCATTATGGACAGTACTCATCAGGCACACATCTTTCTTGTCACGCCATCTCAGGGCCATCATCTTTCCTTTCTGCCAGGCAACAATTTCTCCTGTCTTCAGCTTCCCTTTTGCAAACAATGATGGCAGGTTGCGCCGGTTCGCCCTAACGGTTCCATAGGCATCTGTTCTGTGTTGCAGAAGGAACTCAAAGCTCAGGAGAGGTGTAGAAATTGTCATTTGTGACACAATAGCCCTGATTTAGCAATGGCTGAATGAGGGATAGCACTGAACATGTTGCCAATCTATAATGGCTGTATCTGGGGTTGAACTGTGTCCCTTTTCCAGTGTACAGTACTGTGTTCCATATGTAGCTAGATGAGGATTTTCACAGCATATAGGTATTCACGCCAAATCAAACCCTCTTTGACGCAATGTACTGCACCCAGCTGAGCCTCCCCTTGTAAGCCATTAGAGTTTCGTCAATGCTGACATCTCTCTCTGGCACATAGGTTTGCTGGAAATGTTGTAGAATCATCTGAGACACTTCCCAAATTTTCTTGAGTTTTGATGCAGGATGGGTAGTCTCATATAATTCTTCATTGTTTGCGAATTGCAGGTACTTCATGATGAGGGAAAAGCGGTATTCTGGCATGACAGTGCCAAAGAATGGAGTGGCAGTCATTTTGTTCTTGGACCAGTACCACTTCTGCACGGGTTTGCCCACAACTCCCTGCAGGATCACCAAGCCCAAAAACAGCCAAAGTCATGCCTGGTCACAGGTTCTCACTTTCTGCTTCTTGCAAACCTCAGGTGTGGAGCACCTTGTTGTTGTCCAGCATACCTGCATAAAACAAAATAAAAAAATGTATTTTAGGATATGTTCTTTTATAGTGCGAAGGTTACAAGTAATATGTTAGCAAAACAGAGCAGCATATATGTTTACTAGAGATGAGCGAATCGAACCTGATGAAGTGGAATTTGATCCGAATTTCAGAAAAAATTCGATTCGCAACGAATGTGAATTTTCTCGCAATTCGTTGAAACGAATCACAATTTTTTCCAAAATGGCGGCTACACGTGTGAGGACATGGGGCAAGGAACTGACCCATAATGCCATGCATGCAGCCAATCAGCAGCCAGCCAGCCCTGTGATGTCACACCCCTTTAAATAGCCTCAGCCATCTTGGATTAAGACATTTTACAGCATTCTGAGTGCAGGGATAGACGTGTGCAGTCGCTAGTAAAAACATCATTGTGCTCCAAAATTTAAAAAAACGATTTAAAAGTGCAGGGAAAGGATAAGAGGAATCATTTCACAGCATCTTAGTGCAGAGAGAGACGTCAGAAGGCGCTAGGGACAGTGCTAGAAAAGCAAATTACAAGTGCAGGGAAAGGATAGGGAGGAATCATTTCACAGCATCTTAGTGCAGGGAGAGACGTCAGAAGGCGCTAGGGACAGTGCTACAAAAGCCATTTACAAGTGCAGGGAAAGATAATTTGGGGATCCAAATAGCTATTATAATATATATATATTGTATATAGCTAATTGTAAATAGCCAAATAGCTATTATATTATATTAATATTGACGTATTTCAGTACAAAAATACAAATATATTATCAGTTCACTTCTGCAGTTATATGTGGTGAAAACATTTAGTGACGTATTTGAGTACAAAAAAAAATATATACACAGTTCCCTTTTGCAGCTCTTGGTGCTAAAAGCGTTTATTGTCCTATTTCTGTTCAAAAATAAAAATATATTTGTTGCTTTTAAGTATGTCAGACAGAGAAGTGGCAGGCCATGCACAGAGGAGTGGCAGAGGCCTAAATGTTTCTGGCACAGGCAGAGGTCGCAGCAGAGTAAGGGGGCGTGTCAGCGAGAGGCCTGAGCTCCTGGTGTCATCTAGCGGTCGTGTCTTGACCAGCAACCCAGCGATTCTAGATTGGTTAACTCGGTCATCCACTTCATCCCAAGTGACATCAGACACCCTCAGCCAACAGTCGTTGGGTTCGTCAGACACAACCCTTAGTTCGCATGGCCCGGGAGCAGACCCTGTGCCCTCACCTGTCCTCAACTTCCCTCTTTCCTTTGCTGTTCCTTCAGCCACAGAAGTATTGTATGTTGTGGGCTCAGCTCCACTATACAGCAAGGACGAGCTAGTAGAGGACAGTCAGGAGCTAATGCCCAGCCATGATCTGGAGGAGACATCCGCTGCTTTCTCCACTAGGCTGGGCAAGTAGTGATGAGGAGAGTGGCGTGGGAGGTGGTGTTGCGAGCGGTCAGGCTCCTGACCCAGAGACTGTTGAGGAGGACATCAGTGATGTGCATACACTACTCGATGATGATGAAGCCGATCGCACTTGGGAGCCGGGTGAAGAAGGGGCTTCATCATCATCAGGAAAAGAGAGTGGCAGCTTGCCCGTGAGGCAGTGGCTGAGCCAACAAGGTGGTAGCATGGCTGGTAGTAAGCAGGGTGGCAGCAGTGGGAGGTCGGGAGCCAAACGTGCCTGGGGTAGACCACCTGCTTCGCAGCAGCCTACCTGCCCGGGAAGTAGTGTTGCAGGGGTTCACGGTGGCAGCGGCGGTAGCAGTCAGTCAGTGCAGAGTGTTGGGGGTAAAATCACCTACTCGGCGGTGTGGCAGTTTTTTGTTAGGACGCCGAAGGAGGTTAACATGGCCATATGTAAAGTTTGTGGGCAGAAGGTGAAGCGTGGCCAGGGTGCCATTGTTGGCACCACAGCCCTGCGTCAACATATGCAGCATCACCTTAAAGTGGCCTGGGAGAACCGTGGCTATGATGTGGTGGTCCAGCCTGCCGCAGCAACCTCTGCATCACCCAGTGGCACGCACCGGCTTTCAGGCAGTCAAGTCTCCACCACCTCAGCAGAAGGGAGCTGTATGTCATTTACACCTTCTGCTGGTCCAGATGCTCCTACTCCTTGTCAGTCATTCCGTCAGCAATCAATCACCGAAGCCATTGCCAAGAGACAACAGTATGCGTGCTGAATGTGCTCCTTTCCAAGTTGCTGGTGCTGCAGTCCCTCCCTTTCCAAGTGGTGGACTCTGCACCTTTCAGAGAACTGATGGCCGAGCCGAGGTGGAGAGTCCCAAGCCGTCATTTCATTGCAAAAAAGGCAGTACCAGCCCTGCACAAATATGTGTAACAGAACGTGGGCCAGTCCTTGAGCCTGTCGGTGTCTGCCAAAGTGCACGGTAGCGCCGACGTGTGGAGCTGTAACTACGGTCAGGAACAATACATGACCTTTACGGCCCACTGGGTGAATGTGATTCATGCACAGCCACAGCAGCAATTTGGCCAGGTGACACTGCTTCCGCCTCCACGTTCTCACCCGCTGTCCTGCGACAATGTCCGCCTCTGCCTACTCATCCTCCACCGTGCCCTCAGCCTCCACTGCAGGGACAATTTACAGTCCCCCTCCAGCATACCACATGTGCAGGGCACGGCGGTGTCACGCTGTTTTGCACCTGGTTTGGCTGGGGGAACGCAGTCACACAGGGGAGGAACTGCTCCGTGTGATTAATCAAGAGATCATATCATGGCTTTCTCCATGACAACTGAAAATCGGAACCATGGTGACCAACAGCGGGAAGAACATTGTGTCGGCGCTGCGTCAAGGAAGTCTGAGCCATTCACCCTGCATGGCACGCGTGTTCAATTTGGTTGTCAAGGGGTTCCTGAAGTCTTCCACCCATCCGGAAGACATCATAAAAATGGTCAGAAAACTTTGCACACACTTCAGCCACTCGTACACCGCAAAGAACACCCTCCTTGAGCTGCAGCGGCAGAACGGCATCCCCCAACATAGGCTGATATGTGATGTTTCCACTCGTTGGAATTACACCCTCCATATGTTGGCCTGACTATACGAACAGAGAAAGGCCATCAACGAATTCCTAATGATCCAAGCGGATAGGAGTACTCCCATGTGTAACTTTGATGTCAGCCAGTGGCAGCTCATGCGTGACACCTGCCGTTTGCTCAGGCCTCTTGAGGAGGCCACGTTATTTGTCAGTCGCCAGGACTACGGGATGGACAACGCCATTCCTCTACTTCATGTTCTGGAACAGATGCTATTAAATCTGGTTGGTCAGGGGACTGGAGACGTGGCGCCTAGATCTCACAGCCACAGGAGCACTGTGGGGGTTGAACTGGAGGAGAAGGAGGAGGAGGACATTGGATCAAAGGCAATGTATAGCCAAATGGGAGTCACTGATGAGCAGCTTTGTAAACCCGCATAGAGAAGAAACTACTAACTAGCAGCTAGACATAGAGCAGAACCTGAAGCAGCAGGTGGTGGCATACTTGGAGTGCACCCTGCCAGCCGTCATTGAAGATCCGCTAGACTACTGGGCAGCCAATTTGGATTTATGGCCGCAACTGGCCGAGTTTGCCCTGGAAAAGCTGTCCTGCCCAACCAGTAGTGTGGCATCAGAGCGGGTGTTTAGTGCTGCAGGGGCCATAGTTGCCCCAAGAAGAACTCACCTGTCCACCCAAAATGTGGAGAGACTGACCTTTGTCAAGATGAATCAGGC
>NC_092859.1:64863270-64865405 GCF_032062135.1 Pyxicephalus adspersus
CTGATGCTGCCACCCCCTCCAGACTCTGTCCTTATGCCACTCTGTGCTCTCCGCCTGATGCTGCTGCTGACTCCACATCCACATTATGTCCTTGTTCCACTCTATGGCCTCCTGCTGCTGATGCCACCTCCACACTATGTCCTTGTGCCACTCTGTGGCCAGTTATCCCTGTGGTAATTTTTCTGACACTTCCTGCTCCTAACCCAAAAATGGGAAGGAATAAGAGGCCCCACTTTCACGGTCTGTATTCAGACTGAAAATCAAGATCAAGCAAGCTTTTGCCCTTCTGCTTCATGGGAGGTTTCTGTCCCTCCCTGGGCTTGCCTTAGGACACCTGCATTACCGCGTTAACAGGTGTACCGCCCCAGTCAAACTCCCCACCTGTCACTGTGCTGGGCGCTTGGAGCCTGAAGCGAGACCCCCTCAGGGTCAAGTCCCCACCTGATGCCACACATCAGATGCCAAGTGCTTCTTCTTTCACCCACCTTCATCAGTGGGTACTGGTGTTACCACCCACTGCCCCACTCTGTCACCGGCTGCTTTTTCCACTTTATGTCACCTTGCCACTCTTTGGTATCCTTCTGATGCTGCCACCTGCCCAGTACAAAACTCTAGATGCCAGACACTAATGTCATCCATACTTTTTTCCAGAGCCCACCACCCCTTCCTCCTGATGTTACTGCTGCCGCCTGCCCAGTACTCAGCTGTAGATGCCAGTTAACAAGGCTGTCCATGCTGCATTTTAGAAAGTTACAGCTAGCAGATAAGAAAAGGCAGTGCCCTACAAAGCAATGTCTCCACTAGCTACAGCTTGTTCACTGTGCATATAGGTGATATCCTCAACTTCTAATGCCCTCCTTGCTCTGTCTCAGGGCCCAGTGCCTCCTCCTACCAGTACCCAGCTCTAGATGCCAGACTAGACTCCAGCTCAACAGGGTTTTCTTTCCCCGCTGATTCCTCCAAGCCCAATCCCTTTCATGTGGTTTCACTACATACCCTGTTTCCCCTATGATAAGGCACTGTCTTATTTTTTTTTTGAAATGCCAAAATATGCCCTAGGTCTTATTTTCAGGGGGATGTCTTATTTTTCCATGAAGAAGACTACAGTACACATTTATTGTTGAAAAAAAAGGAAATTTATTACCTGTATATGTTACATTAATAACAGTAGTTGTCATCACAAACCAGCAAAGCCAGACAAACTGCATCCAATTTCTTGTTACTACGGTGTCATTGTTTCCATGTACAACAATCTACGGTATGGTACGGTACATTTATTCAATGACAATCAAGTCATCATCTTCTGGAACATCATCATAACAATCCTCACTCTGAATTTCCAGGTCAATTACTTCTGACTCCATTTCTTTTAGAATCAGTGGACCAAATCTCTCACGTTTAGCAATAGCACTGTCCTTAAATGAGTACTTCTTATCAAGGTAGCCTGCTTGTAGTGCATGTTCAATGCAACTATCAGTGATTTTCTCCCATAAATTCTTCACCCAAGTCACAACCTCTTGCAGTTTAGGCTTCACAAAGTTTCCGCGCTGATTTCTCTCCATTCTATTTTCAATGTAGTCATTAATTTCCATGCGCAGATTATCCTTGAATGGCTTGTTTATTGCAATATCAAGAGTCTGGAGATAGGCTGTCATTCCTGCGGGAATCATTACTTGATCTATTTTTCTTTCATGAAGAAATTACTTATATCTTTAGCACCGTGAGTGCTGGTTGCATCTCAGACTAGTAGACCTCTTTGGCTCCCTTGCATAACAAGTGGCAGCATTAAATTGACCCACTTTCTTATAACTGCTTGTGTGACCCAGGCTTTTTCAATTTCAAGAACAAAATTTCCCAAAACACGTTCAATCTTTTCTTTCTTACCCTTAGAAATGATTAGAGGTGTGATTTTAGTGCCATCCAGACGAATTGCCAAAATACAGGTAACGTGCACTTTCGCAAGCAGTGGAGGGAACGTACACTGAGGAGGCACTCCGGTGTTCAATTGTTGTTTGAGATGATTGGCCCATAAACACTGCAGTTTCATCCATAGCAATCATGTTAGAAAGATTGTATTTAGAGAAATCAATATCATCAATAAAGGACTTGAATGCAAGTGCTCGCTTAATAACTTG
>NC_092859.1:64866243-64885633 GCF_032062135.1 Pyxicephalus adspersus
TATGTGCCATTCATTGTCCCCTTCTGATCACTCATGTGCCATTCATTGTCCCCTTCTGTTCACTGACTCACTTTTTACCGTATGGCCGGGTAACAGACTCCGTTAGGGCAGGGATCAGCAGCTTGCTTGTCCTTCCTGGCGCGGAGTCGCGGGCACGTGCGCGGCCTTTGAGGTTTCTTCCTGTTTCGCTCGGCACTGCAGCCAGCACCGAGGAGTCACACAGAGGCACACAGTTACCCACCGTACCACTGGAATGGGAGAATCTTTCAGGTGCAAGTATAGGGGGGTGTCTTATTTGGAGGGGGTGCTTTATTTTATTGTTTTGGGCAAAATCGGGGGGGTGCCTTATTTGATGGGGATGGCTTATCATAGGGGAAACACGGTAGTAGGTAGGGACATATTGGAATCTCGCTCATCCATTCATGTCTCCAATAGCTACAGCTTCTACACTGTCAATATAGGTAATGGCCTTAAATTGTAATGCCCTCCTGCCCTCCTTGCTTCATCTCAGGGCCCACCGCCTCCTCCTCCCAGTACCCAGCTCTAGATGCCAGACTAGACTCCAGCTCAACAGGGTCTTCTTTCCCCGCTGATTCCTCCAAGCCCAATCCCTTTCATGTGGTTTCTCTACATAGTAGGTAGGGACAGATTGGAATCTCGCTCATCCATTCATGTCTCCAATAGCTTCAGCTTCTACACTGTCAACATAGGTGATCGCCTTAAATTCTAATGACCTCCTTGCTCCGTCTCAGGGTCCACCGCCTCCTCTTCCCAGTACCCAGCTCTAGATGCCAGACTAGACTCAAGCTCAACAGGGTCTTCTTTCCCCGTTGATTCCGCCAAGCCCGTTCCCTTTCATGTGGTTTCGCTACATAGTAAGTAGGGACAGATTGGAATCTCGCTCATCCATTCATGTCTGCAATATCTACAGCTTCTACACTGTCCATATAGGTGATGGCCTCAACCACTAATGCCGTCCTTGCTCCGTCTCAGGGCCCAGTGCCTCCTCCTCCCAGTACCCAGCTCTAGATGCCAGGTAACAATGCCATCCATACTTCTCAGGGCCCACCGCCTCCTCCTCCTGCTTTCACTGATGATGCCGCCTGCCCAGTACCCAACTCTAGATGCCAGTTACTAATTGTTATTTAAGTATATTAAGCTGCATAAATATGGAAATTATATCCCCTATCAATGCCTATAGATATTCAATTAAAGAAGGTTCATGCACAAATAATAGCTAGTCACTCAAACAGTTTAATTAAGAAAACAAGGTAAGACAAAGTACACAGCAATATTCTCAGATATTTAAACACATAGGAACTTCAATCAATGTTACATATATATCACATAAACATAAAGTTATTAGTAGTAACCCCTGTAATAATCTAGTAACCACTTAGTACAAAATACATCAAAACAATATAACAATAATAACATAGACATATACCGAACAATATACGAATGCAATTCAGAAATGTGTTATAGCTACCTGTGAAGATGTTGATGGGTACCCCAGGATCCTGATTCCCTAAGAAGTCCCATCATTCCCTTTTCTCCCCCCTTGTTATATTCCAGCTCCCTAGTTATATAGTTAAGTCCCATTAGGTAACATTGGGTCTCCTTGATTGGTTAGTGGGTGTGTTCTGTACGATGACCATCGGTTGACACACACCCCACTAGATTGGGATTGGTTAATGTAGTTTGATGGACCTCACAACCAAATTTGATATAAAAAATCTCCAGCTGGAATCTATGTTTAGGGGTCTATAAATGTCCAGCTGGGTCATCACCCCAGTCCATCTGTTCACTTACGCCTCCATCTCCTGTTTCCTCAAGTGGATGGATTTATTGCCCTTTGAAGGCCATATTGGTGATCTGTTTCATATGGGAAAATAGGTCTTGTCTCCTGGCAGCTGTTGTATCACCTGTGTGTTACTCTGAAGTCCTGGACTTGGAGACCCCCTAGGAGGGCCATATATCCAGCCCCGAGTAAAATAGGTTTCCTGTCTAAACACCACCATCCTGCATTGCATTCCTGCATTATTTCCTGCTAGTTAGATACAGTCTAATTATTAGGATGCACACATACATATTCATACATCTATGAATACATCTATATATATATATATATATATATATATATATATACCTCTATATACATATACATATCTATTTACATATTCATAAACAATCTTGAGGTGCAACATAATGCCGTCCGAACTTCATCCCAGGGCCCACCGCCTCCTTCTTCTGCTCTTACTGATGCTGCCACCTGCGCAGTACCCTACTCTAGATGCCAGTTACCAATGCGGTCCCCGCTCTGTCTCAGTGCCCACCGCCTCCTCCTCCTCCTGCTGCTGCCACCTGTCACTTATAACAGAGCTGTGTAGCGGGCTAATTTTTTGACTGAAAGACCCCCCTCAGAGACCTCTGCCTGTACTCTGAAGCCTGTGTATGGCTTGTAACGGAGAGGTGAAATCTGGCGGCTAATTTTTGGACCAGAGGAACCCCCTCGTGCCCCTCCCTGCCTCTACTCGGAGACCGTATAAAATCCCGCATGTTCCCTTGACCGCCCCATAAAATGGCCTTGCCAGCAACAGTAAAAAGACTTCCTTATATTTTTTCTACATGCACAGTGTTGTGCAGAGCTGGAGGTGTCTTGACATGTCTTTTTAAATGTATTTATAGGCCGTAGAAGCTCTACACAGTCCAGAAAAAAAACCCAAATTTTTCCCCCATTGATTTTATTGGAGTTCGAATTTGACGTTCGATCACTCCAACAATAATGCATTATTCGACCGAATAGCGGTTGAATCGAATAGTGAGTTATTCGACCAACACTTGTGCTAACACCCTCTCCACTCTGTTCGGGGGGCTCTACTTGTATAAGCGGTTAATAGAACAGGTTCTGTAGGCATCTTTGTGGAATCAGCTGACAAGGGTGTAAAAGGAGTGTGCTTTTTCTTGACCCTAACATGGACTTGTAAGGCTGACTTCATACTTGACTTATTTAGTCAGTTTTGGCCCCGTGACTGCCCAAATAAGTGAAGTGTGCAGTGATTCTAATAGCGACACCTGTCATCTGCATGTCATACGGACTCACAGTATGCGCTGGTGAATGGAAATCTTGTCAGTGCTGTCTGGTCCGCATCAAGGTCAATAGGACACCATGTGCGCACAGCATTGACCAGAATTGGTCCAGAATCGTCGCTCAGTTCACTTTCGCTGTCCGATGACAAATTTCCTGATGAATCACTATCGCTTGATTCCACAAGGGACTCCAAATCGCTATCGCTGCATTCAAATTCCTCCAAAACAGCATTTGTGCTGGCGAGATGGACTTTGGATGCCATGCGATCTCCAGCAATCAGTCAGCAACAATCGAGGTCAAAGACAAAGTGATGAAATGATACATTCAAGAAGTGATTAATAAGCCATCAAAAGGTCAGATCAAGGTCAGAGCCAATAGTGGGCAAAATGTAAATCAAGGCACTGGGCAATGATGCTTGGTGCACTAAAATGTATTTTTATACTTTTATTTGATGTTTTGTGGTGTATTTTACTGTAAAAAACATAGTAATCTGTTTTTAAATTTCCTGCCCCCAGAATCACATCACACGGAAGATGTCATATCTTGCCGGGTGATGCGATGGGGATGTCCCGCCCCGCTCACTCCACTGAAGCTGCTCGCATCACCCGGATGCTGATCTCCGGCTGATGCGAGCAGCTGCAGTAAATTCCGGGGGTGATGACAGCAGGAAATCGCCGCTGGAATTACCCCTGGAATTTACTATTGGTGATCGCATCTGCAGTTAGATGCGATACACCATGCAGAAATCCTGCATGGTGCATCGCATCTAACTGCAGATGCAGGGAGCGGCGTGGCCAGGACCCAGGCGACATTTAAAAGCAGATTACTCGGTAATCTGTTTTTAAATTTCCCGCCCGGCCACGCCCCCCAACGGAGAGGCACCCCAGTCACACTCGGGATTACCGCTAGGGGGGTTAAATAGAAAGCCTTGCTACCGTTAGGAAATGCCATCGCAGTAATAAACACTTTTTGTTCTGTCCAGCAATGTTATTTGCAGCAGCCAGGAGAAATAAGATAGCAGCAGCGTCTGCTTCCCTTTAGTTGTGCAACCTTATTTATTTTTGGCATCCCCAGCTTCCATTGTTGGGCTGCGCATAGCTGAAGGGAATTCAAGAGGCTAATCAGCTCCTGACTTGGTCCTGTGCTGCTATTGGCTGCTGGGACTTTAAAGCCTCTCTGCTCCCAGTCACAAGTGCCTGTTATCGTGTATGCTGGTCCTACCTGTGCTAGAGTGATTTTGAGTATTTCTCTCTTACTGACCTGTTCCTGTTCCTGACTATCCGTTGAACTCTGCCTGGACCGACCTTTGCTTGTGACCTCGACTCTGCTTGTGCCCTTCCCTTTGTACTTCGCTTGGTGGACTGATTTCCTGTGTTTTGTCTTCAGCTTGTTTCTGGATTTCCTGATAATTCTATAGGCTGAACGGAGGCTGCTATAGGTGAAGACTGCGGCGATAGAGATTGGGGGACTGGTATCTGGAGAATATTGGTACTGACCAGGCCTTACAGCTATTACCTAGAAAGCTATGCCTTCTGCAGCAGGGATACGGGAATGGGGAACCCAACCCTGCTCATGAATACTTGCATTTTTAAGCCATATCTTAATCGTCTTTTTCAATAGTTTGCATCTTCTGATTTTTACTTAAAACACATTTTGCATTTGGGGCACAATTATCAATAATGAACAAAACTGGAGTTATTTTTATATATATTATGTTGGGGTTCCTTTAGACCCCTACTATTCACCTGTGATAAATCATATTTCACATCAGCATAAACACTACAATGCGTGACCAATCTTCATAATACCATATAGCAATCCAGAAGCTGGTGTAATAGCAAGTTGTTATGTCACGGATATAATTTGTGACAGTTTATGCAAATATTGATGGGTTCAATTTGAAGTATACAAAGAGAGATAACACAAAGACTTGAATGATTATACTATTTAATAATAAGATAGATAGACAAAACAATGCAATACTGTAATAACAATTATTAAGCGGTAACAAAAGATACTTAGCTGCGGAAGAAAACTGAATTCACCCAAAGATTCTGCTGGAAATCAATAACTTGGCAGATGATCAAAGAAACATGTTGCATCCAGCAAACTCTGGTCAAGACTAGTTATTAAACATGGCACTGTGTTTTTAACTATCCAGGAAACTGAGACAATGGCCAGTGGTTGACCAGTACTGACCAATGATCATCCCTTAAACCAGCATTTTACCTTATAAGGATACCAGTTACAGGATATGCTGCATTCCTTTAGGATGACCTCATATATGGTATACATATACCAGTATATACTGGTAAAGCTTTATTGTTGGTGAGACATAACTGATATTAAATAAATTGTGCTAACCCAACACAAGTCAACATAAAACTTGTTGTTTAAAGAAACAATTTGTGATAAAGGATTATATCAAATAGTAATATGCCCTTAATTAATTCAAGGTTTATATATAATCCCCTGTAATTTTGCAAGTTAAAAATGAATTACTTACATTTCCATATAAAAAACGCAAGCTGTGTTGTAATGTGAAAAATAAGGACAATTGGGTAAATCTAGAAAAAAAGAAGTAACGTACAGTTAGGTCAATAAATATTTAGAGACAACTTTTTTCTAATTTTGGTTCTGTACATTACCACAAATAAATTTAAATGAAACAACTCAGATGCAGTTGAACTGTAGACTTTCAGTTTTAATTCAGTGGGTTGAAGAAAAAGATTGCATAAAAGTTTTTTTTAATAAAATCACTTCATTTCAGGGGCTTAAAAGTAATTAGACAAATCTAAAAAGCTGAAAATAAAATGTTAATTTTTAATACTTGGTTGAAAACCCTTTGCTAGCAATGTTAGCCTGTAGTCTTGACTTCATTGACCACCAGATGCTGGGTTCCCTTCTTTTTAATGCTTTGCCAGGCCTTTACTGCAGTGACTTTTTAGTTACTGTTTGTTTGTGGGCCTTTCTGTCCTAAGTTTAGTCTTCAACAAGTGAAATGCATGCTCAATTGGGTTCATATCAGGTGAATGAATTGGCCATTCAAGAATATTCCACTTCTTGGCTTTAATAAACTCCTGGGTTGCTTTGGCTGTATGTTTTGAGTTATTGTCCATCTGTATTATGGAACACCTTCCAATCAATTTGACTGCATATAGCTGGATTTGAGCAGACAGTATAAGTCTCTGAACACCTCAGAATTAATTTGGCTGCTTCTGTCCTGTGTCATACCATCAATAAACACTAGCAGCCATGCACGCCCAAGCAATCACACTGCCTCCACCATGTTTTACAGATAATGTGGTATGCTTTGGATCATGAGCTGTTCCATGCTTCTCCGTCCTTTTTTCTTGCCATCATTCTGGTAAAGGTTGATCATGGTTTCATCTGTCCAAAGAATGTTTTTCCAGAACTGTGCTGGCACTTAGATGTTTCTGAGCAAAGTCCAATCTAGTCTTTCTATTCTTGAGGCCTATGAGTGGTTTGCACCTTGCAGGGCACCCTCCGTATTTACTTTCACGCAGTCCTCTCTTTATGGTGGACTTGGATATCGATACTCCTACTTCCTGGAGAGTGTTGTTCACTTGGTTGGCTGTTGTAAAGGGGTTTCTCTTCACCAAGGAAATGATTCTGCGATCATCCACCACTGTTGTCTTCCGTGGCCGTCCAGGTCTTTTGGCGTTGCTGAGTTCACCAGTGCTTTGTTTCTTTACCACGATGTACCAAACTGTAGATTTTGCCACTCCTAATATTGTAGCAATTTCTGTGATGGTTTTTTTCCCATTTTTGCAGCTTAAGGATGTTTTTTTTCACCTGAATGGAGAGCTCCCTTGACCACATGTTGTCGGTTCACAGCAAAATCCTCCACATACAAGCACCCCCCCCCCCTCAATTCAACTCCAGGCCTTTTATCTGCTTAATTGATAATGACATAACGAAGGAAATGCCCACACTAGTCCATGAAATAGCCTTTGAGTCAATTGTCAAATTTCTTTTGAGACTAGTTTTTTGCTGATAAATTTGTTACAATAATAAATTATATTGGTTTAAATTTAGCTGTAATGAATCCTTTAGTAGGTTAAAAGAGTCTAATTGACGAAGTAATCCTACCTTGCATTGAAAACATTATACTGTAAATTTAAGTGTTGCGTAGGTTGTTGTAATTAGTGTCCCACAGGAGGGGGACAGTCTTCCTACAGGTAAACTAAAAGGAGGGTCTTTTCCACAGATGGAATACACCAGTGTTGATGACTGTAAATAAATATAAATCGTGATATTCATACTAGTAAAAATAATTTAATGCCGTATGAAAAATAGATGAATTTATGAATTATCAAGGGCTTACCTTTCTGACTAACAATGAGTCTTAGGTAAGCTGTTGAAGTACATTAGAAACAGTGCCTGGTTTCTGTGCTGGAAACAGTGCCTCGCTTATTTACATATATAAGCATATATCAATACTTTCATGGTCATACAAGAAAAGTGTTAATAGACAAAAAAAACTTTCAGTTTCTTACTTACATGGCCAGATGGTAGAGCTCTGGCTGAAGCCTTATCCAAAAGGATGCATGTAAGGGGATGTATAGAGTGAGGAGACTGCTTTGCAGTTTCCGTCTGGCAAAGTGTCTCACATGGAGTTTACATGCATTGTCTCATATTAATCTAAATCTCTATTTAAGTACATAGGACCTCCCTGCTATGCAAATGAAACTTCTCCTGCTGAAATTACGAATCTTGACCGGGGGGACGATCGCCAGCAATAATCCGCGATCATTTGCGTGTGCGGAGCACAGGTCGGCGGATGGAAGGATGACATAAGGTAGCATCCTAAGCACATGGTTGTGTCTGAGTCTCTCGCCTCCCAAGTCTCTCTTCTCACTATGAAGTTGCAATCTTTAAACTGTTAAGATAACATTTACCTTATTTATAGTAGAATTAGTCATATAGTGTATGAGGGGGTGTGAATAAGCAGTATGTAGCAAACATATTGTACATGTATTACAATTGTTGTGATAAACAACTGTGAGATCACCCGTAACAACGGGGGTGTTTCAAAGCAGGAAACAGGGCCAACAGGTTTTAAGCGCACCAAGGGTTTATTTCACTTCACTATTTACACACAAAACAGGCAAAATAAAACAAACAGCAAAAAGAAAGCCTGGCCACTTGGCCACTAAATCACTGTTAGTTCCCTTAACTAGCAGTCCAGCCCAACCTAGTGTTGTTCAGGACTCTAAGCCCCTAACCATTTATCTTTTGCAATGGTCTGTGTCTTTACTCACAGTTCTCAGTTCACCTTGGACCTCCTCCTAGCTCAGCAGCCAAGGCAGAGCCAAAGGAAAAAAGCAGGCTGGGAGTTTGTATCCCCGGCCTAGTTTCCAGGATGAATTTCAGGTGAGACAGTTAAACCTGATCATACCCAGGCCTCTTTAACCTGGCCAAGAAGCCTGATACCTCAAACCCCACCTTCAGGTTAAAAGGAAAACTGACTAAACAGAAAAATACTGTGTGTATAACCTGTATCTGGGGCAAATGTACCTGTCATCCTGGACGAAACCCTGTGATTTATTTTGCCAGCTGTTACACAACTTATACCAAAAAGAATGGCAATGCTCTGTATACTATAATAATAGTTTGGTTATAAGAGGCCCTTGGTATTCTCCTGTGTTGCAGTATGTTGACATATTACACCCCTTATTGCATACTTGATAACATTTTACCAGAGTAAATGTTTCACATTTGTAACATGAACTTATGCAGCATCATATAAAATAAAAAAGGTAAGTATCAAATTATACCAAAGCAAAAATGAATAAAAACATATGAAGGTACTTGAAATATTCACATTAAGCATATAGTAAAGCACAAATATTAGTTGACGACAAATAATAAAAAATATTTGTAAATTTGCAGAAATTCAAATATATTTATGTATTAGACTGCGCCATCTATATGTCACCTTTACTATTGTTGCATACCTAACATATATTTATGTATTAGCCATCTATTTGTCAGTAGCTCAAGGGATGTTAAATATTATGTTGTAGATCATTATAACATATAATTATTTGCAACCATGACCATTTTCAACCATATCACAATCTTTAGAGAAAAAAATTAAAACTCAATGTATCATTGAGTCCTAGATATGTATTAGCTTTAAGGAGAACTATACATTTTGGTTCATCTTGTAATAATGTTCTGCCAATATCCCCTCCTCCTCCTGGGTGGTTCTAAACTCCATGATAAAAATAAAATTATATTGATTGGTTTGTAGTAGCCTAAATAAATCCTTTAAAGAAGTCCTCTAAAGAAGTCCTGTCTATGTCCCATCCATAATATTAGGACGTAATCTATGTAGTGTTTCTAATAGAGTATGTGTTTAAGATATCCTGATAGCATAGTATCCAAAAAAAGACTCTGTTGATATAGGATAATATCAAATGTGAATATATTCCTGGGTAGGATGTAGTCTAATAGCGTAAGAACAAATTGTAATTGGTTTTGAGCTAGATCAGTATTTTTGGTCAATGTATTGGAGATAACTTCTAGTCCTTAATCATGTGGTATGCTGCTGTACAGTGCTTCTACATCAACAGCAACTAATATGGTATTTGTCGGGACTTTCATATTGTTAGTGAATTTCAACAGTTCTATTGTGTCTTTAAGGTACAATGGCAATTTAGTGACTAGGGGTCTTAACCACCTGGGCAGTTAGCCTGACCTTGGTTTGGGGGAAGTAAACTTGCTACAATCGTTTACCCCGAACCAAAAAAAATAATTACCCTGTCCCTGCAGCTCCTCCGGACATGTCTGTCCTCTTCTGTCTTCTCCCGCCTGTGCAGTGAAGATCTCCGGGGTTTCCCTGTGACGTCACTGCATGCGTCGGTGCGGGCGGGAGGCGGGGCGGAAAATTCAAATAACTTTGCGTTGAACTCAATACAAAAAAGCTGTATTGAGTCCAATACAAAGAAATCTTTATATATATATATATATATATATATATATATATATATATATAATATAATCTACTATACAGACACATTACTTTATACACTTTTTTTTTTTTTTTTTTTTAAAATTTTTTTTTTTGTTTTATAAAAAAAAATTTTATTATTAAATTTATAAAATTTTGGACATATTTCAGTGAGTTATGCGGTAATTCGTTGAATTATAAGTAATTATTGAGTAATTCGGTGAATTATAGCCTACAATCTAAAATAAATTTCCATGCAAAAAATTTACCACGTTTTGCATAGAAGTACGGAAGTTCGGAAAGAATTAGAATACCCGGCATTCGCGTACGCGTCCCTCTGCGATTTCTGATGATGTCAGTGCATGCGCCTGTCGACGGGGGTCGTAGCGGGAATTTCAAATATTTTCTATTGGATTCAATACAAAGTCCTGTATCCAATCCAATACAAAATAATACAATATATATTTATGTGGTTTTGTCTATAGGTATGTGACATTGGACCATATTAGGGAGGTGTTTTAGAAAAATATATTACTATACAATATACCGAATTATTGCATTTTCAGTATTTTTGTTTAAGCTGATTTTTGTGTTATTTAATTTTATTAAAAGTAATTTTTTTTTTTTTTATATGATTGTGTGTTTTAAACTTTTTTTATATTCATGATATCTACTAGACCCTTGTTCGGACATATTTCTGTAAGTTACAGGTCTACAATTTAAAATTTTTTTTTTATGAAAAACAGTGTACCGCTTTTGGTACAGAAATCTAGACATCAGTGAAACGCCCAGGTGGTTAATTCACTAGCGTTGGAAGCAATTGAATTAATACCTGATACTATAGAAGGTCCAGTGGGATGGTCTATGCCAGGGGTCGGCAACCTGCAGCTCCTGGGCTGCATGCCGCTCTTTAGCCTCCTTGTTGTGGCTCTCTTCGGCCGCCGACGGGGAGATCCCTGATGGGGGATCCTCTTCCTCCCAGAGACACTGCGGAGGAGGAGGATTTCCCTTTCTGGTGCTCTAACAAATAAATTTACCCATGAAATAAATCCACCTGGGGACGTGTACAAATGGGCGTATACAGTGACGTCATCGTCTGGAAAGTTTCACAGCTGTGTTTGTGTATGAATGCAGCATGTCATGTACCGCACCCTTACATCTCTCCCAGTACAAATCTCTATATCTCCTAAATAATATGTCCTACTGACTTGAAATTTTCAGAATACACATTGGACCCTCATAGCTAGCAGTACATTAAATTTAATCCCCCCACCTTTAACAACTTTTAAAATATGGGGGTCATAGTTATAAAAAATATGTAAAATTGAACATCAGGCTTGCTGTTTTATAAATAATTAAACATACAAATTATGGACCCCCGGGGCGACTTACAAAGCAAGGAGATGCGAACCCCAAAATTATTCCTACCAGTCACAAAACTAGAAATGTCATACTACACTACTCTGTCCCCTTTCCTACTTTGAATCCAAATTTCTCTGGAACGAGATGTAAAAAACCAAAAATGTAGGTGTAAGTGGGGGACACCTGTGATTAACACCCCCGAAATGTCATCATTAGGCCAATGCCAGAACTTAGGAACTCTGACCATCCAAAAAAATCTACCCTGTTAAATATTGCTGGAGGCTTCTAGCACCTGAACCCAAATTTCTCAGGAACGAGGGGGTACAGGTTAACAAAATTAGAGGTGCAAGTGGCGGAACACCTGTGGCTAACACCCCCTAAAATGTCATCACTAAGGCATCGTCCGAACATAAAGAACTCTGCTCATCAAAAAAACCAACCCTGTTTAAACATTGCTGGAGGCTTCTAGCACCTGAACCCCAATTTCTCAGAAACAGGGGGTACAGGTGAAATGCAAGTGGGAGACACCTGTGGCTAGCACCCCCTACAATTTCATTATTAGGCCATCGTCAGAACATAAAAAACTCTTCCCATCAAAAGATCCACCCTGTTCAAATGTAAGTTTCTTAAGATTTAATCCTACAATGTAATATTTTTTATACATATTTGTGTGTAAATACTTGATATACATAATTATGTAGGGTACATATTATTTATTATATTAAATATATATTATATTATTATATTAATATTAATATATTTAATTACTTAATAATTACTTTTTAATCTATTTATCAGTTACCAAATAAGTTACCTATTCATTTTGGGAAAGAAAAAAAAAAAAGAAAGATTACTGATTACTTTAATCATGAGTATATTAAATCCAGTGAAATACAATAAATACTACACAAATTCATAACATAAATTATGATACTAGGGGAATAGTTCAGTGTTTATTTCAAAGTAGGCCTACTTTGAAATAAACACTGAATTTCTTTCAAATTTATTTCAAAGTAGGCCTACACATGCACACTGCACTTCTGTTTGTTGTGTTCTGTTGTTGTAAAAGGTCAAATTAAAAAAATTCAAACTTGTAAAAGTTTATAAACTGTGTTATGTTTTGCCGCTCCAGATGATTTTTCTTTAGTGGAAGAGGGGGCAAAATGGCTCTTTTGATAGTACAGCTTGGAGACCCCTGGTCTACGCTCTTATGTACCTTAGGAAGGGCATAAAATGTGGTGAGCTTTGGGTGAGGAACAATTAAATAGTCTGGTATATTAGTCAATCACACCAGAATCATATGCTTGCATGACAATAGATAGAAATTCACTCAAATTGATTCTTGACATAGTTTGGGATAGGTTTATACCATTCATCATTTTGCTAAATTTTAGGACAAATCTCTCTATTATGTGACACATTAAGGATTACTACATTTCCTCCCTAATCGAAGGGTTTAGTTACAATATTGGTATTCTATTTGAGACTTTGTAAGCCTCACAGTTGTTTGGGATTAAGGTTTTTGGATGTTTCAGTACAGAAATCAGTGTGTAGTATCCAAACCGAATAATCGGCAAACTCAAAGTAAGTAAAACTGACATCCTATGGCTTCAAGAACAAAAGTCTGGAGTTTTTATTATAACCTTTATTGGGATGGCTGCCTGCCACTCCCTGCACGATACCCTAGAAACAATTGGATAGTGTGGACTTTGTGAGCTGGGGGTTTGTCATCTTGTATACTGAAGGGGAAGTTCTCTTGACAACTCATTTTTATAATCCTTTTGTCAGAGAAGAGGATATACTCACCTTTCTCCTGAATTATTGTGTATCTGTCACACCACTTAGTGCTGTTGGGATATGGAATGACAAACTGCAATTCAAAGTTAGGTTTAAGTCTGACCCTGAGGGGATTGGTGGCTACAAATATCCTCCCTCCACCTTCTCCTTCGGAAAAGACTGAGGATACTTGTTTTATCCTGGAATGCCAGTGTACTGTAGAAAATGTACTTCTTTTAACCACACAGAGTGCTCATGTACTTCAGATTATTTGACCCAGAAGGGGGCGCTGGACCAGTGGAGGAGTCGGCAGGGACTGACATCCTGACACCTGGGCAGAGAAGGTTGAGGAGTGCTTTACAGTCCAGCTTAGATACTGAAAAGACAAGTATAAAGAGAAGTTGCAGCTGGAGGAATATTGAAGTTGGTAATCACCGGGCTGTTTGTGACCAAGAGAAAGCCCTTTCAAACCTGCAGAACGCTTTAAAAGTAAGTCAGATCAGATAGTAGGTAAGTTCGATGTTGAGTTTGTGCCATACCTATGTAGTTTGGAGGAAGGCGCTCGCAGTCCAGTAGGTCAGCCTAGTCAGACAGTACTAATATCAAAGAATTTACATATGAAGATGAACTCCATTAAAGTTTGCTCCCTGAATGTAAAGAGCTTGAAAAACCCTGTTCACAGAGCGGCCGTATTCAATTATTTAGTTGCATCAACTGTAATATTTATATTTATTTATCTCGCTTCTCGGCCTTTTGGCTAAGATCAAGTGTAGTATCTGCCTTTGCCTTTAGGGGTGTATTGACTTTTTAAAGTTTATACGGTGGATCTCGCTTGGTCTACCCCAGCCACTAGGTCCTGGTGAGGTACCCTCTGCTCGGCCCTGTAGGATCGTCGATTAAATTCGGCTTCACCTACTTGCTGCTATTGGGTTAGAGGCTTAGCCCTTGCCAGGAACGAGATTGCGATCCTCCCTTACCCCTGCCTTTGTGTCTAGTTGTGTAAGAGCTCAATAAAGCTTCGGGCCTGAGAGAGCTCTTAGGGAAAGTTAAAGAAGTGTTTTAAGATGTGTTTTAAGATAAGGATTGACAATATGTTGGGGTGGTTTGCGGCACAAAGCCGCAGTATGGAGGGATGTATGTATTTATTTGCGAGTGTGTTGTGGGGGATTGTAATGTAGTGTTCTGCGCTGCGTCGCAATTCCATGTATGTATGAACCCTAATTGTATTGTTTTTCGAAAAAAGTGATTAATAAAGAAATTTATTCAATCAAAATTTATATTTATTTATTATTTATTGTTTGTAAAATTGTCATTTGGACCATGACCTGAACTATAAAAGCCTTAAAAAGAGATTCTTGGACACATGGACAGTCAATTTGGTCTGGCAACATTACTAATGCAGCATCAGGCATTGCTATGGTAATCAGAGGTAACAACATTTGCATATCCTCTTATACTGAAATTGTACCTGGGAGAGCTCTAATTGTCACCCTAACCTGCAGGGGAAAGGAGTTCAGAGTGTGTATTATCTATGCCTCACAAGACAAAAATGAACGTGCTGAATTATTCAATCTTATTTAGTTCTTCATTATAGGTTCTGTAGTTTCTGTAGATTTTAACTGTTTATTACCTAGTGAAAGATGTGCCAGCTGCAGGTCTAGATGACAAAACGTCTGATCAGTTAAAAAACCTGATGGGTGATTGTGAGCTGTAAGATACCTGGAGAAAGTTACAACCTGGTGATCCTAGGTATACCTGGTTGAGTAACACAAGTAGGTCTTGCATTGACTTTTTTGTGTCATCATTCAATTACTCACAGGAAATTGGTGCTACTAACTAACATATTTTCTGACCATAAAATGCTAATCACAAATATAAGATTACCTGTGTCTGCCAAAGGACCCGTGACCTCTCTTCTTTAAAACCCAGAAATAAAAAATTAATATTCTTTAGCATATATTAAGTGGAGGCTGGACATATACAAATTTCCAAATCTTATAGCCTGGTGGGAGGATGTCAAAAATAAAATAATATCCTTTTTCATTCGTAAAGGGATACAAGAAACCCAAAAGAAATTTAAATGGTTTAATAGGGTAAATACCCAGGTTCAAACCTTTCTTAAGTTTAATTCCATTGGGATTCCCATGGAGGAGGAATTTGACAAACTCAAAAATAGGATCTCTGAAGTTATAAAGACCAGGGGTAAACAAATTATATTTAACCCCCTAACCGCTAAGCCCGTAATTTCTCGCACTAAATATTTTGGCTCTTTTGGTTAAGCCCGTATTTTTTCGCCTACACTAAAATCCCCACTTACCTGGTCCCGCTGTGCTAATCCAGCGTCGGTTCCGTGTTCCTATCTACTAGAACCCTATTCAGACATATTTCTGTAAGTTACAGGTCTACAATTTAAAAAAAAAATTTCATGAAAACCTGTGACGCTTTTGGAACAGAAATCTAGAAATCAGTGTAACGCTCAGGTGGTTAATGCAAGGGTAGACAAATTGAAAAAGGATGAAAAAAGCTCAAGATTTTTTTTTCAAAACCAGTTTAAAACAAAATATATTACAGATTATTGATAAAATAACAATTCCCAACATGCTAAATGAAAGTCAAGCCTTTTACTCTGATTTATTTAAAGCCAAAGAAATAAGTCCAGATGCCACTAAAGATGTGTAAAAAAACTTCAAAGTTCAAACTTAACCAGACTGACTAACAGAGCCTGTGCAATGCCCTTGAGGAAAATGAGCTATTTATTACCATCCAAAGCTTGGCCAAAATAGGTGTTTAAGTTCTGATTGGCTTTGAGTCGAATTTTTTTTTGCATTTTTGGGAGTTGCTTAAAACATTTCAAAATGTGTTTCAGTCCAATAGGCTTCCTGAACCTTGGCTAAGGGTCAATACTCCGCTGATCCCTAAGAAAGGAAACCTGGCGAGTCTGGAGAACTGGCGTCCCATCACTTTACCAAATGTCAACTATAAGATCTACTCAAAGGTATTGGTAAATCGCAATAAACATGTAATTGGTAAGGTCATCCAGGGTGGCCAAGCGTGCAGAATTCCTGATAGGTGTGCGCATGATAATTTAATGTATTGTGATATATTGTGGTACCAAAAAGAAAGGAAACAAAAACTCAAAATTTTTTCACTGGACTTTCAGAAAGCCTTTGATATGGTTTCTCATGTCTTTCTGTGGAAAGTGACGAGCAAAATTGGCTTCCCAAAAAAATTCAATAATTGTATTATGTGTCTTTAAAGCATAGCAAAAAGCCATGTCCTCATTAACGGTTTCTTATCTGAAGAAGTGCATCTGGAGTCAGGTGTGAAGCTAGGCTGTCCCCTCTCTTCACTACTGTTCATGTGTGCCTTGGAACCATTTCTTTCATCCCGAGGAAGGACAAGGTAATCAGAGGTGTGCATATTCCTGGGGGTGGCGGAACATCTGTAAAAATTGCAGCCTATATGGATGATGTGACTGTTGTTTGCATCACTGTGGCGGCACTTAATAGAGCTGTTCTCCTCATGGAAATTTTTTGTACAGGTTCGGGCTTTAAACTCAACCATGACAAGTGCAATTGCTTTTATCTCGCAGAATGGCAGCATCGGCAGTTTAGGATTGTGCCTGGGCACACAATTCATAATCAACTCCAGGGAACACTTCAACAGACTTTATTCCGTAATCCAGGTACAGGCTGAGGTCAAACACAATAGATTATTCAGATAAGCGAGGTACAAAAGAATGAGGCAGAAGGCATAGTCAGGGAAAATCCGAAGTCAGGCAAGGCAGAGTTCATGCAAGGTCAATATTGAGACAAGGTCGCTGCTGGTAATAAGTCCGAGCTGATGACATGACAGAGGAAGACAACAGAGGTCAAAATGGTAATCCATTACAAGCAACTCACCCAAGCACACTGTAACACAGAGGCTATAACGGGCAAGGGTGCTAATGACAGGGTCTCATTAAATGGGCAGATTACTCAATCACATTGTGCCACCAGGCGCTATTGGATAGGAGGAAACATACTGAATAATTAATCCCGTGCGGTCTATTTGGCCGCAGGGAATTCAAATTATACATGCCCCGCCCTGAGGCGATAAAGAAATAAATTGTTAAAAAAGATAAGTCAAAGGGAGGAAAGATCTCCCCGATAATAAAATATTTCTTCTAGCTTCTTTGCACTTTGCTTCAAGAATCTCCAAAACAAATCAAACAATTGATCTTTCTTTTTAAAGTATGCTGGTGGTCACAAATTCAGGAGAGGGTGGTACCAACCCCCCCCCCCCACAAACAACGCCAGCTCTGATTGTCCAAGCCTCTAAGCAAAATGCAATATTGGAGAAATGCATCCATATCTGGAATCTTCATCATCTGGATAAAAATACCTTAATGGATGCCCAGAAAATAAGAGCAATATCAAAAACCAAGGAAGACACTACTCAAACTGCAAATTTTTCTTTATTAAAATCACATAAAATTGGATGGAATGATGGAATGGAAGAATATACATGAGAGGTTCCTAAGGAATTAAAGGATATTGCTTGGAACTGCGCTCATAAGTGCCTCCCTCTCCCTGCCTACCAGCATAGAAGGGGTTTTGTAAGTTTGCCCTCGGCCAAGCTGTGTAGTGGAGGAAACGAGCTTGCCCCTGTTTTGGAACTGCCCCTATGCGAGATCTGTATGGCGGTCAGCAGGGCCTCTGTTGAAGTTCATGTCAGGTCTGTGGCTACTAGACCACCAGGTGGTGCTATTTGGCCCTTCAAGTAGTTTATCCGCAGATAAAAAAATGGTCTTGTGGGTAGCAATCAATTGCCTAAAATCTGCATTGTGGAAAATTAGGAATATTTATTTATATAAAGATTATTATAATAATGAAAAAGAATGTGTAAAATTTGAGGTTTTTTTTAGTTAGATTGCAACATGTTGTTTAAACCCAAAGCTCAAGGTATTTGGAGAATTTATGTTGAATTCTGTAAAAATAAAGGTTTATGTTCCATATCAAACTTGAAAAACTAAGAGTAATGAAATGTAATTGTTTATGCTTCATGGAATTTTTTTCTTACTTACCAAAAGGACTTTTAGGTTTTTGTGGAAATTTGCTTTTATACATAGACTTTTTTCATTCAGGAGATGGACTAGATTATCATACATGACTTCATGTTCTTTTTTTCATTCAGGAGATGGACTATTATGTTCTTTTTATATGGGCTTTATTTTGATATTATGGACTTTCCGTTTGAGCAGCAAAAAGGACTTTTTAGTTGATTTACATATGTAAAATGTATTCAAATGAATGTTTCTGTAATGATTATTCTGATTTTCTAAGCTGTTTTTTTCATATGCAACTTTATGTTTTGTAAATGTTCTTTTGGGGGGGGTTATTTGTATTTGTTGAAATTTCTAAAACCCTTATTATAAATAAGATGTAAAAATGTAAAAAAAAAGTGAGTTTTGTCTGATTTTACTGTTCCTGACCTTGCCTGTTTCTGACCTTGAGCCTATGACCTCGACTCTGCTTATGTTTTGCCCTTGTGTACTTAGTCTGGTGGATGGATTATCTGTGTATGCTCTGTGTTCCAAACTTGCATCTGTTGGAATCCTGGTACTGCTTTATCTGTTGGCTCCTGGTCCTTTGACAGCATTTCCCCTGTGCACAAGTCCAGGGGGCAACCATGCTCTGAGAAACACAACCAGTCTCCTGAGGCTGAGCGGGGGGCTTACTAAAGGTGAAGACTGTGGCATTAAATTGAGGGACTGGCATCTGGCAAATACTGATGCTGTCCAGGGCCTTACACAAATAGGATTCTGCAATACCATTTGTTTATGTATTTTTGACATATGTGAAAGTCTGGAGGACGTTCATTTTTATTTTATGCAGCAAAACTGGAGCTCCATGTCAAACTTATGGTCAAATATATTTGACTATACAGTTATGTCCCCCTTATATGTAAACATTTCAAGTCTTCATTATTTAGTAGCCAAGTGTATTATTAAAAAAAAAACACAAATATACTTAATGATAACATTTAGTAACCTACCCATTGCCCCTGATTCATCATTAAAATCCGCGATCGCTGGAAGCGCGATAATACGCGCGACCAGCGATCGCGGATTACCGCGGTCCGGGACTCGAGGACGCGCGTACAATCACATCCTGAATCTGCCGGCCGGATTTCTGCCATGC
>NC_092859.1:64889037-64895620 GCF_032062135.1 Pyxicephalus adspersus
TTTGTTCATAGAGCTATAAAAGCTACAACAGGTTATCTTAGACTGCTATATGTGTATGGAAAAAAGTTGTGTTGAAATTTACTACAATTTTAGAGTGGCAGTGTGGAGATATTCTAGCTCAGTCTACAGGAGAGAAATGATTTTGGCGGCCAGATTTTTTCCCAGCTTCAAAACAGCAAATAATAAAGATAAAAAGTGTTTCTCAACCAGGGTCTGTGTATCCCTAGGGTTACTCCAGAGATTTCAAGGAATTCCTTGAGCAATGCGTGCCTCTAAAATCAATCAATCAATTTTTAGAAAGGCTGAGATAAAGTATGCATTTGTGTGTGGTTCGGTTGAAGCTTTTAAACTGCCATTATGATGAGCTAAAATCAAATATTTTGAAGTAGAACTAATTCTAGTTCTAATTAAGTCAAATTCTCCCCTTTGCTTCAATAGATTTGCCACACCATTATAACTTGTGCTTTAATACTGAGTTCCTGAAATGGTTAAACAGACCTCTTAAAGTATGCCAGAATCAGCTCTCAGTTGTGTGCAGAATGATTCTTTTATGTAAAGAGTGCAAGTGATAATTTTTTTTATTGCTAAGCAAACCTGGAAGATTTTCCATGACAGATAACCTGACTGTAGGTACTGAATGCCTTTTTGTCTGACATGTACAGCTTTCTATGTTTCTAAGCATGTGGATGGTAAAAGTGTCATATGTTTTTAGAACCTCTGTTGGGTATAAACTCAGGAGGAATTATAACCCTTCCTCAACTTATCTCAAACTAAAAAAAAAAAAGGTTTGGCTTTTATTATTTTAAATGTGCACACATTCACTTTAAAATTGCACAGCTAGTCATACATTTCTATACTTGTACATACAGTGGGTGGTTTTCATGTTTTGAAGCAAATTGCAAACAAAATAAACAATTAAAAAATAAATAAAATAAATAATTCCTAACAATGTTACCTCTACATTTATTTGCTACACTGCTGATCAGTACCAAACTTGTTTACTTGCCTAAATCTTGCATAAAGCCTTGGGCTCAACAGTAAAATAGAGTACTAAAAGCAAACCATTCTAAAATACATCATTCTTCAAATACTGGAAACCTTCAGAGCGTACTGAATACAGGAGATTAAAACACACACCCAATCATATTTAAACTGGTGCTAAACTGCCATGGTTATAATGAGACCCTGTAAAACAATTTTAAAATGGACGGGGCAAGAAATAGAGAACATACTCCCTAGGCACAGGATTGTTTTTATTGGTGTGCCTGTCCATATGCCGATGCAATCTTCTCTTTGAAGATTGAGCCTGGGAGTCCATGGTCAGAGCTCAGGTTTGACCAAGCTGCCTTTGAGGAGTAGGGGGGGTTGAACTTTCTGCTGCTTAGGTCCTTGGACAGTGCAGAAAGAGAAAGGAAGTAGGGGTCCAGAGTCTTGCAGCTTGTTCATACAGTCCCGTGCCCACCTGGAATATGTCGGGAAGAAAAAAAAAAGACCTGACCAGCCGAAATCTACTGGACCTCCATAGAAAAGTACAAAAACAAAATGATGCAAACAAGATCATAAAAGATCCTGCAGTGTCTGTGGCTGTATAGAGAGATAGAAAGAGGTAATTTGACATGCATCTATGAAACAGTACCAGGGACTGATCAGACATAGGATCTGTGTACCAGTGGTTACCATTGGAGACAGTTTTATCCTTGCAATATTTACTGAATCCGTGAGGGTATCCGTGAGGCAGACATAATGTTTACCAGCTGGCTTCCCTAAAGGGCACCCCCCAATTATCCCTAATTACTTTTACTGACTGGATTGAAAATACTTACAGTTTCAGCATTTTACCGTTGATTCCAAGTGCCCCACCTTTGGCAGGTTTTGGGTTTTTTCTATCTGCTAGTGGCTAGGGTTCTGCAAGTGACAGGCACCATTAGTCATATCCATGCCACTTATTCGATGCATTTGAAGCAAGGTCATTCATAGGTGACAAAAGAACTAAACACCATGTTTATTCTGTGATTATATTTGTCTTTTCTATTGGAAGCTTGTATAACTAACACTAAAAACGTATTTCTGCCTTAATAAAGTCCAGTTATTGCCACTGGTGTGTCGCTGTATTGTCAGGTCCAGTCACAGGGTGGGTCACCACTTATACTGTAGGTGAAAATAAAAAGTGCTAGCAGGTCTTATGCGGATGACACTACATTCAAACCTGCAGCATCTTATTTTTATTATAGAAACATAAAGCTAAACTGAAGCCAAAGCTGATGACAGACAGCAAGGGGAATGTTTCCAATATATTTGCTACTGCTGTAAATAACTATAACATAAATTTCATAGGTGACCCAGAATAAAATTTTTTGGCATTTAATTATTTCCTTAAAATGCAAGATGAAACAAAAGGATACTAGATTGTACTTTAAAGAAGGTGGTGCAGGGCTGCTAAAATGTATTGTCAGCATTAAAGTATTTCTTAATTTTGTAACCTCCTAATTAGAGATGAGCGAATTTCTCAAAACTCCGAATTTTTCGAAAAGATTTGCTTCAATTCGAATTTATTCACGGCGAATCGCTATTTCTGGGCTGCAGAGAGCCTTGATAGTGGTGAAGAACACTGTGCCTTGCAGTAACATGCATAAGGAGTCTGCTGTGGTAGTGAAATAATACTGTGAGTCAGTATGACATGCAGATGACAGGTGTCGCTATTGGAATCACTGCACACTTTACCTATTTGGGCAGTCACAGGGCCAAAACTGACCAAATAACTCAAGTATGAACTCACCCTTACAGGTCCATGTTAGCATCAAGAAGAAGCTAACTCCTTTTACACCCTCGTCAGCTGATTCCACATAGATGTCTACAGAACCTGTTCTATTAACCGCTTATACAAGTAGAGCCCCCCCGACAGAGTGGAGAGGGTGTCAATAGTAAGTTTTTGTTGACCTCACTGATTTTTTTGCCCTTCCTCTGATCCCTCATAACAATAACCCACAAAAAACGGATCCTGTCTGTGGAGCATATGCCTTCACTCGGTCAGCATTTGCTCAAAAATCCATCAGTATTGCTAATGCCAAAAAAAAACAGGAGTGGATCCAAAACAGAGATGACACGTGAATGGAAAATTTGCATGTCTTCTGTGTTTTGTACCCACTCCTGCTTTTGGTTTACCAAATCATAAGCCAGTTCTGATGGGACCATACAGGCCTTACAGCTGCTACACAGACAGGATCCGTTGTGCTTCTCCTTTTTCCTTCCTTCTGACAGATCCGAAAAAGGGTCAAATAAACAGTGATGTCATCCAGGCCAAAAAGGCAAAAAGGGGAGGGTGGGAGAACAGCTTGAGAAGTCCACAGAGTGGCACAATGACATAGTGGTGAGGTGGAAGCAGCATCAGGAGAGAACAGAGTGGACCAATGACAGAGTCTGGAGGTGGCGGCAGCATCAGGAGGAGGCCCATTTCAGTACAAAAAGAAAAATATATTCTCAGTTCACTTCTGCAGTTATATGTGGTGAAAGCGTTTAGTAACGTATTTGAGTACAAAAAGAAAAATACATACGCAGTTCATTGTTGCAGTTATTTTTGGTGAAAGCGTTTTTAGTGGCCTATTTCAGTACAAAAAGAAAAATATATACGCAGTTCACTGTTGCAGTTATTTGTGGTGAAAACGTTTAGTGGCCTATTTCAGTACAAAATGAAAAATATGTTCTCAGTTCACTTCTGCAGTTATATGTGGTGAAAGCACTCAGTGACGTATTTGAGTACAAAAAGAAAAATATATATGCACTTCACTGTTGCAGTTATTTGTGGTGAAAGCGTTTAGTGGCCTATTTCAGTAAAAAACAAAAAATATATTCTCAGTTCACTTCTGCCAGTATATGTGGTGAAAGCATTTAGTGACGTATTTGAGTACAAAAAGAAAAATATATACACAGTTTACTGTTGCAGGTATTTGTGGTGAAAGTGTTTAGTGGCCTATTTCAGTAAAAAACGAAAAGTATATTCTCAGTTCACGTCTGCAGTTATATGTGGTGAAAGCGTTCAGTGACGTATTTGAGTACAAAAAGAAAAATATATACCCAGTTCACTTTTGCAGTTATTTGTGGTGAAAGGGTTTAGTGGCCTATTTCAGTACAAAACGAAAAATATATTCTCAGTTCATTTCTGCAGTTATATGTGTTGAAAGCGTTTAGTGACGTATTTGAGTACAAAAAGAAAAATATATATGCAGTTCACTGGTTATTGTTGTGAAAGCGTTTAGTGGCCTATTTCAGTACAAAAAAATAATATGTATGCACTTCACTGTTGCAGTTATTTGTGGTGAAAGGGTTTAGTGGCCTATTTCAGTACAAAACGAAAAATATGTTTTCAGTTCACTTCTGCAGTTATTTGTGTTAAAAGTGTTTAGTGACGTATTTGAGTATCAGGAGGAGCACAATGACAGAGTCTGGAGGTGGCGGCAGCATCAGGAGGCTACAGAGTGGCACAATCACAGAGTCTAGAGGTGGCGGCGGCAGCAGCAGCATCAGGCGGAGATCACAGAGTGGCACAGTGACTGAGTCTGGAGGTGGCGTCAGCATCAGGAGGGTACAGAGTGGCACAATAACACAGAGGAGTGGCAGAGGCCTAAATGTTTTTGGCGCAGGCAGAGGTCGCAGCAGAGTAATGGGGGCGTGTTAGCAGGTGTGGCAGTGAGAGGCCTGAGCTCCCGGTATCATCTAGCGGTCATGTCTTGACCAGCAACCCAGGGGTTCTTGATTGGTTAACACGGTCATCCACTTCATCCCAAGTGACATCAGACACCCCCAGCCAACAGTCGGTGGGTTCGTCAGACACAACCTTTAGTTGGCATGGCCCAGGAGCAGGCCCTGTGCCCTCACCTGTCCTTAACCTGCTCTGTCCTTTGCTGTTCCCTCAGCCACAGAAGTATTGTATGCTGTGGGCTCAGCTCCACTATACAGCGAGGAAGAGCTAGTGCAGGACAGTCAGCAGCTACTGCCCAGCCAAGATCTGGAAGAGACACCCGCCGCTTCCTCCGCTAGGCGGGCAAGTAGTGATGAGGGGAGTGGCATGGGAGGTGGTGTTGTGAGCGGTAAGGCTCCTGACCCAGAGACCGTTGAGGAGGACATCAGTGACGTGCAGACACTACTCGATGATGATGAAGCCGATCACACTTGGGAGCTGGGTAAAGAAGGGGCTTCATTATCATCAGGAGAAGAGGGTGGCAGCTTGCCCATGAGGCAGCGGCTGAGCCAGCAAGGTGGTAGCATGGCTGGGAGTCAGCAGGGTGGCAGCAGTGGGAGGTCAGGAGCCAAACGTGCCTGGGGTAGACCAGCTGCTTCGCAGCAGCCTACCTGCCCGGGAAGTAGCAGTGCAGGGGTTAACGGAGGCAGTGGCGGTAGCAGTCAGTCAGTGCGGAGTGTTGGGGGGAAAATCACCTACTCGGCAGTGTGGCAGTTTTTTTTTAAGCCACCGGAGGAGGTTAACATGGCCATATGTAGAATATGTGGACAGAAGGTGATGCGTGGGCAGGGTGTCAATGTTGGCACCACAGCCCTGTGCCAGCATATGCAGCGTCACCATAAAGTGGCCTGGGAGAACCGTGGCTCCAATGTGGTGGTCCAGCCTGGCAAAGCAACTTCAGCCACTCGTACATCGCAAAGCACACCCTCCTTGAGCTGCAGTGGCAGAACGGCATCACCCAACATAGGCTGATATATGACAATTGCACCCGTTGGAATTCCACCCTCCATTTGTTGGACCCTCGCTAGCGGTCCAAAATGGGGGCCTTGTTTACACCCACTGAGAGGAGGACAAACTGAACTACTACAGTAGTCTGTAGTCAGTTGGCCGCTGCCTATCTGGGCCTCGCAGGTCTGACTGGGGAGGCCCTCTGCACTTACATTCCACTGCAATGGCTGCTGGGGAGGGGTGGGGTGGCAGGAGCAGTACAAGCTCCATCAGCAGCAGCCTCAGTCTAGAGTCGCTGACGAGCAGTTTTCTTCACTAGCATAGTGAAGGAACTACTCACCAGCTACTAGACATAGAGCAGAACCTGAACCAGCAGGTGGTGGCATACTTGGAGTGCACCCTGCCAGCCGTCATTGAAGATCCACTGGACTACTGGGCAGCTAAACTGGATTTGTGGCCGCAACTGGCCGAGTTTTCCCTGGAAAAGCTGTCCTGCTCGGCCAGTAGTGTGGCATCAGGGCGGGTGTTTAGTGCAGCGGGAGCCATAGGTACCCCAAGAAGAATTGGTCTTTCCACCCAAAATGTGGAGAAACTGACCTTTGTCAAGATGAATCAGGAGTGGATTAGCCAGAATTTTCACCCACCAATGCCTGATGCATCTGATTAGATTATCCATGACCCAAACCTTGACAAAAAGGACCGGTTTCTTCTGGCTACCTGCCTCAGCTACTACTCTGATGCTTCCATCCGCCTGATGCCACACATCAGATGCCAAGTGCTCCTTCTTTCACCCACCTTCGTCAGCGGGTACTGGCATTGCCACCCACCGCCCCACTCTGTCACCAGTCACTTTGTAGTCTCTTGATGCTGCTGCTGCCATCGCCACACTATGTCACCTTG
>NC_092859.1:64896453-64954914 GCF_032062135.1 Pyxicephalus adspersus
CTGATGCTGCCGCCACCTCCAGACTCTGTCATTGAGCCACTCTGTGGCCTACTCATGCTGCCACCACCTCCACACTCTGTCATTGTGCCACTCTGTGGCCTCCTGATGCTGCCGCCACCTCCAGACTCTGTCATTGTGCCACTCTGTGGCCTCCTGATGCTGCCGCCACCTCCAGACTCTGCCATTGTGCTACTCTGTGGTCAGTTATCCCTGTGGAAAATTTTCTGACACCTCCTGCTCCTAACCCAAACGTAGCAAGGATCAAGAGGCCCCACTTTCACGATCTGTATTCATTCTTAAAATCCTCATTCTGCTGCCACCTGCAGACTCTGTCATTGTGCCACTCTGTAGCCTCCTGATGCTGCCGCCACTTCCAGACTCTGCCATTGTGCCACTCTGTGGCCAGTTATCCCTGTGGTAAATTTTCTGACATTTCCTGCTCCTAACCCAAAAGTTGTAAGGATCAAGATGCCCCACTTTCACGGTTTGTATTCATTCCTAAAATCCTGATGCTGCTGCCACCTCCAGACTCTGTCCATGTGCCACTCTGTGGCCAGTTATCCCTGTGGTAAATTTTCTGACACCTCCTGCTTCTAACCCAAAAGTAACAAGGATCAAGAGGCCCCACTTTCACATTCTGTATTCATTCTTAAAATCCTGATGCTGCTGCCACCTCCAGACTCTGTCATTTGGTTGCCTTAGGACACCTGCGTTACCATTTAACAGGTGTACCGCCCCAGTCAAACTCCCCACCTTTCACTGTCCTCGGAACGGGTCGCACCCGGCGCGCGCTGGGCACTTGGAGCCAGAAGCGAGAGCCCCTCGGAGTCAAGTCCCCGCCTGATGCCACACATCAGATGCCAAGTGCTCCTTCTTTCACCCACCTTCCTCTACTGGTATTGCCACCCACCGCCCCACTCTGTCACCGGGCCACTTTGTGGTCTCCTGATGCTGCTGCTGTCATCTCCACACTATGTCACCTTGCCACTCTGTGGTATCCTCCTGATGCTGCTGCTGCCATCTCCACACTATGTCACCTTGCCACTCTGTGGTATCCTCCTGATGCTGCTGCTGCTGCCATCTCCACACTATGTCTCCTTGCCACTCTGTGGTATCCTCCTGATGCTGCCGCCACCTCCAGACTCTGTCATTGTGCCACTCTTTGGCTGACTCATGCTGCTGCCACCTCCACACTCTGTCATTGTTCCACTCTGTAGCCTCCTGATGCTTTCACCAACGCCAGACTCTGTCATTGTGCCACTCTGTGGCCTCCTTATGCTGCCGCCACCTCCAGGCTCTGTCATTGTGCCACTCTGTGGCCTACTCATGCTGCCGCCACCTCCAGACTCTGTTATTGTGCCACTCTGTGGCTGACTTATGCTGCTGCCACCTCCACACTCTGTCATTGTGCCACTCTGTAGCCTCCTGATGCTGTCACCAACTCCAGACTCTGTCATTGTGCCACTCTGTGGTGTCCTCCTGATGCTGCTGCTGCTGCCACCTCCACACTCTGTCATTGTGCCACTGTGTGGCCTCCTGATGCTGTCGCCAACTCCAGACTCTGTCATTGTGCCACTCTGTTCTCCGCCTGATGCTGCTGCTGCCGCCACCACCAGACTCTGTCATTGTGCCACTCTGTGGCCTCCTGATGCTGCTGCCACCTCGACACTGTCATTGTGCCATTCTGTGGCTTCCTGATGCTGCCATCACCTGTCATTGGGCCACTCTGTGGTTTCCTTATGCCGCTTCCACCTCACCACTATGTCATTGTGCCACTCTGGGGACTTCTCAAGCTGTTCTCCCACCCTCCCCACTCCATGACTGGGCCACTATTTTGCCTTTTTGGTCTGGATGATATAACTATTTTTTTGACCCTTCTCCTGATCTGTCAGAAGGAAAGAAAAAAGAGACTCACAACAGATCCTGTTTGTGTAGCAGCTGTAAGGCCTGTATGGTCCCATCAGAATTAGATCATGATTTGGTAGCCAAAAGCAGGAGTGGGTACAAAACACAGAAGACGTGCAAATTTTCCATTCACCTGTCATCTCTGTTTTGGATCCACTCCTGTTTTTTTTTTTGGCATTAGCAATACTGATGGATTATTGAGCAAATGCTGACTGAGTGAAGGCATATGCTCCCAGACAGGATCCGTTTTTTGTGGGTTATTGTTCTGATGGATCAAAGGAAGGGCAAAATAATCAGTGACGTCAACACAAACTTAGTGCCGACACCCTATCCACTCTGTTGGGGCAGCTTGACTTGTATAAGCGGTTAATAGAACATGTTCTGTAGGCATCTGGAATCAGCTGACAAGGGTGTAAAAGGTATGCGCTTCTTCTTGACGCTCACATGGACCTGTAAAGCTTAGTTCATACTTGAGTTATTTGGTCAGTTTTGGCCCTGTGACTGCCCAAATAGGTAAAGTGTGCAGTGATTCCAATAGCGACACCTGTCATCTGCATGTCATACTGACTCACAGTGTTATTTCACTACCACAGCAGACTCCCTATGCGTGTTACTGCAAGGCACAGGAAAAACATCAGTTTAAAATGAATTGTACAGGACACCAGGGCTGGCTCCTACATGGTAGATATATTTCTCTTTTCTTTAGCTCTCTTCTTAAGCTCCCTTTAGAAACTGCAAAACATGGTCTCTCTAAAAAGAGGTTTCATACTGCAAGAGTCAAAGAATTTGGATTGGCAACATGCGGTAGAGGTATTACAGGGCCCGGACTCCTGGATGAGATGGAAGAATCCTGGTGGGCTGCCTTATCCCACTGCAGGGCAGCCCAGGAGTTTCAACTCACCTGACAGGTATGTCTGGGGCTGTCAGAAGGTAGGTGGGGAAGTATAAGACTCAGTCTGTATGCAGAGAGAAAGCTGAAAGAAGCAGGACTGTTCAAAAACACACAGAAAAGTGCAGTAAAAAAGGAGAAAAAATAGAGAAGAAAATTATATTTATAAATAAAAAACAATGAAGAGGAAGAGAATTCTTTACAATATGTGGTTCTATTTATTCATAAATTTAAGATATAAGGTGAAAATAAAAAAATGCATTTTAAACATAAAATAACTGTGCTAGATTTTTGCTTTAAATATAGTATCTTATTGTGACCATACAAATAGTTTACAATAATGCACAATAACAATTGAATAAAGGAATATATTATACTCAAAGGAATGGCTTCCTTAGGGGACAGAGAGATCTAAGTTTAAGGTGCTGAAAACAAAAAAGGGCTAGGATAATAATCGGATATGATTATTTAAGTAGTCAAAAGTTTTAACACATAAATATAATACGTAAATATGTGTATCTATTATAAAGGTACCATCAATGTGTATATCCATCAAAAATGTACGTTTTTATTTAAAACTAGATAACATCAAATTGACTTATGGTTTCCCAACCAATTATAATATAACTTTGAAAAGGAGTATCATTAAATTTAAAGTGCTTATTACAATATATAGTATATTAAATTTTAATTAATAGGATAAAAGGACTTGCTCTGTTTAATTGATTAGTCCAATGTAAGTGAAAAAAATATTAAATAAACAAATTGAAGAGATGAGAGCAATGGTGTATATTGGCTACATGTAATGTTAAAAAAAATAATAAGTAATTCACGTTATTAATTGCACTGTTTCATAAAATATTGTGATTAAAGTATTTTAAGTGTATAATGAGGAGTAAACTTACATCCTTAGATGGTTAACAAGTCTTGTACGGTAAACATGCTTGAATGTGCATCAAGAAAATAAGGTTTGATGCACGTGCCAATTTTAGTCTGTTATATGAGACAAGTATGGGTTATTCGGTTATAATGTGTTTCTTTCAGAGAAAAATAAAGAGAAGTTATGGGAAAAGGTTTACAGTATATATGTTACTAATTTACATCTACATGAAATTGTAGTTATGTATCTTACCTTTCAAACAGTTGAGAGTTTGAGGCATTTGTCCATTATCGTTTAAAAGGGTTTTGGACTCTGATAGCCTTTAAGGGTACATGGGGATAGGGGTTGGACAAAAACAAAAAAACAAAAATATAATAATTATTTATCGTTGTAATTTATTGGAATCATACTTAAACATAGATTAATGGTATACTTTTAGTATTTAATATGGGGTTTAAATACTTACTATGCTCGTTGGTAATTGTCATGGCAAGTAGTGAATGACAATGTTGAGTGAGGGAAACAGATAAGGAAATATTTTTGTTTCCGTTGTGTGGTAAAGATATTGGAGAGTAGCTTTTTGTATCTAGGATAAAAATATATATCACAAAAGATACCAGTGTTTATCAAATATAGAAACATAGGTCAATGTGTCATTTTTATTAGATATAATTTTATGTGAGCTATGTAGTATTTGATGCGGATTTCAAATCTGTGTTCAGTTTTTCTCTAGCACGTCTAGTTTTTGTGGTGCAGCTAAATTTATATTGTGTGAAATTCATTAAAAATAGCCCTAACATATTACAACATTTAACGACAGTTTTCATTTGATTTCATTGATTTCATTTGTCATCATGCCTAGAAATTGCCTTAATGATCCAGACCGTTTCTGTTACGTGTGTGGTTCATTCACAATGAAGCACAACGTCGCCAAATTACCACAGAACTAAAAAAGATATACAAATTATATTTCGGCTGTCCACTTGGTGGCAAGGATAAATCTTCGGCTCCACATGTCATCTGTACCAGTTGTTCCAATGGACTGCATGACTGGCTAAATCGGCGTATTGGAACAAAAGTGGATTCTTAGGTAAAACTAAGCAAAAAATTGTATATATCCCAGCCTCGATTCTGCAATTAGGCCTGTTCCCCATGAAGATTTATTGACAGTTCTGGTACCGCCACATGATGGACTTGCTTCTGTAGAAGGTGATGAGGAATGCGCTAGAATTGCAGCCAGTTACAACCTCGAATCATCTGATCCTGACTACTTGGCCGATAAAGATTCAGAACCAGAGACCTTTACACAAGCAGAGCTGAATGATCTCGTTCGTGATCTAAATCTCTCCAAAGACAAAAAAGAGCTTCTTGCTTCAGGACTTAAACAGAAGTACTTGTTTGCAAAGGGTATAACTGTAAATCACTACAGAAAACGAAATCATAACTTGACAAAGTTCTTTACTAGTGATGGCTCACTGTGCTACTGTCATGATATAAATGCATTCTTTAACAGTTTGTCACAAGAGCATGTTCCATCTGAATGGCGTATCTTCATTGATTCCTCTAAAAGAAGCTTGAAAGCAGTCTTACTGCATATTGGTAATTCCAAACCAAGTTTACCGATTGCCGATTCCGTTAACCTAAAGGAGTCCTATGACATCATGAAGTTACTACTTGAAGCAATCTAGTATAAAACACACCAGTGGAACATCTGTGGGGATCTAAAGGTCATTGGCTTGCTGATGGGAATGCAAGGAGAACATTTACCGGGACATTCAGTTAATGGAGCACCGCTACCAAGGTTTCTAGAATGAAAGTATGATGCCTGACTACTGCTGGATGCTGTACCATGACAATCCAGACAAAGAGTACACAAGAAAATCATACTCTAAGCATTTCTGAAGAAACAATGGTACCTGACTGACACTGTTCAGTAGATTTATTTCACAGTGTGCCTTATTTTACTTTACACTAAAGATGTATTAACATTCAATTCAATAGTGCTTACGTTTTAGTACAAAATATAAGCACGTACAATGTTAATTGTAATAGTACTCATAATTTAGAATCTGCTTGAAAACTGATTTAGAAAAGATTGCTGTGGTTTTTGATGATTATCAAACCTAATTTTTTGATGACCTGTTTAATGTATAGCCGAACGTGAGAGAAATAGTTTAAATGCGTTTCAAGACTTACATATCCCATTGGTGGATAAGAGGTAATAAAGAGTAGCAGTTTGTATCTAGGATAAAAGTAAGATACGGTACAGATTTGTATCCTTTCTAGTAACATTCAAACAGATGTATCAAGAGTGACCTGAGAGAGTTAAAGGACAATTCTCGTTGGTGATGGGAAGGCTGATTCATCAAGCAAAATCAAAATCAGAATTTGTATTCGCCATCCAAAATCGGAAGCCTTCAACCAATTTATCAACTAAATTTCAGGCGCTGACATATTCTCGTGGAAGTTATTAACCGAAATGATCTCGCTGCTGGAGCCGCGCATGTCCAGCAGTTTGACAATGGCGAGCTTGCATTAAAAGTAACTGTTCCCCTAAAAAAGCATTCTTTCTAATAGCACACATATTACCCTTAGCCCTAAAAAAATGTTTGTGCTGTTCAAATGTTTAAAACATCTATATTTGCTAAGAAATAGGCATCTTTTCAAATGACTTACTTCTTTCCCATTAGGCAAGAGTTAACTGAGTTCAGCTCCTCTACATAGGCACCTGTCTAAACGCTTATGATGCCTGATCGAAGGAGCCGCTTGTGGGTAAATTTTGTGACTTTCCGCAGGCTAAACCTTGGCTTTGCCATCGGACTAGATTTTCCCACAAAAGTCACAAGCACACACACGTTCTTGTTTGCTTCTATGGATATATATGTATATGTGTATATATATATATACATACATATATAAATGATATTACCATAGTTATTATAATAAATAAATATAGGTAATATATTATTATTATGTATAGTTATTGTAGTATATATTTATATATGTATCTAAATATACATATATACACTCATATAGAAAATACTTTCAACATTAAATCCTCCTCAACTTTATTTTATTTTTTTATTTAATTAAATATTTGTTTACTGGTGTACAAATCTAAAGGATCGTATCAAATAAAAAATATACATTTTAAAACAAATTAAAAAAAATATAAATGATTATGAAATGTTTAATTGCAAAAAAAATACAAACAGCCAATTTTGACAGACAGTGCAAGAGCTATTTGCAAGTGAATTTCTATCACCTGTGTGCTTAAATTTGAGCATATATAAGGGTGTTGTTTACCTTGCTTTTTCCTTTTGTCTTTTTTTTTCTTGGAGGGGCAGGAGGGGCTGTTTTTGTGTGTGTTATCCTAATTAATCTATGTTGCTGCATTTGAAACTTTGCTTACCCTTTTGCACAATGGCCCTGATTCATCAATGAAATGCGCGTACGCTCGCGCGCCCAGGGAGCCGGTTTCCCGCGGTCCGGAGCCAAGTGCGCTAGTACACGTGCCTTCACTTGCCAGCCGGATTCCTGCCTTGATAATGAGCAATAGGGGTTGCGAATCTGCCAATTAAGGTGATTAGATTTCAGCTGCGCGATTAAGGAGGATCTGTTAAGGTAATGGAGAGATCATAGCAATTAATTAGCGCACACCTGCTCTCTGTTCTGTGAGCATCTACAGTCCATTACAGGTCAATTAGAATCTTAAATACTTCATCTTCTTTTGGGTAAGTGTTACTTTTTTAGGTTACATTGTACTCATTACCAAAATTAATTATTTATTGTTACATTTGTTGCACTGTTTTCATACTTTTTGGTTTGCTTTGCAACACTGCAAAATAATTGAGATCAAGCTGTATATATACAGTTCATAATATGTCATCACACAATAGTATGAATTGTAAAAATTTGTCAGCAAGCATTTGTGATCTAATTAAAATGTCATTGTAGTTTGGCTTGATAGAAATCAAATAATTGAAAAAAAGATTATTGTCAAAGGTGGTTTAAAAAAACATTTAGTGATTTCACTTGTGTATGTATGTCAAAATACATTTAAATGCATATAAATACTTATGCATTTTCATTATTATTATTTACCTGGACTGGTTTGCGGGGGGGGGGGGGGTCATCAAGTGCTTGGATGTTATGTATTGATGTGACTTCTCATTAATATTAGTTTTATCTTTTGCTGCAATGAATGTTTTTGTGCTTGGTTTGAAATGACAGTTTCTGTTGTTTAGCAAATCTTCTGCAATGTTTTGTCATTTTTTAACTACTATTCATGACAAATGTCTGCATGCTTTCCACTCCAAACTACTAATTGAACCCCCTGTTTGCTTTTGTCCCATTTTCAAAGTCACATATTGGTTCTTGAATGTATTATGTACATATTTATTACTCTGACATTTGCACTCATATTGATTTGCTGCCACACAACTCCTCTGTTCATTTGTGGTAGTGTTATAGGTTTGTTGTCATTGTGCTGTGCTGCCTAATCTTAGCACTATTGTATACAAACACACTTCAACTTTCTGTCCAAACTGGTTGTCAGTTAGTTGTCTAGCTGAGTTGCATACTCATTCTAACACACCTGAAGGTGATGGAAGGAGGTCCAGGTTGCCAAGCACAACATCAAAGCATATTGATTGCCAAGCTCACAAGCAAGGTCAAGCACTCTTACATACCAGATAGTATGCTTTTGTTTATGTGTTTACATGATTCTAATCACATTATTCATTTTGTATAGAAAAATGCCAAGGACAATTTAACTTAGTGCCAAACATATTTAATTGCTTTGCTCAAACCAATGACCAGAATGTCAAAAGGCGTTTATACCTGTCCCGCAAGGTCATCCATGACCTGTAAATCTTGCTGGAAGGGACAATTGCAGCAAAGAACAAAGAGAAGCTAGGCTATGCCAAGAATGATGAGGCTCCTGGACTCTATATATTTTAGGAAGGGTGTCCTATCAAACCACGTCGCCCTTAATTTGTGCACTGAGCCAGTCTACAGTTTCCTGGGTGTTTATGAAAGTTTCAATGCCATTTTAGACCTTGGCCCACTATATATTCACTTCCTCACATCAGCTTGGGAGTGGAGGAACATAAAGGTGGACACTCCTTTAACCAGAATGTCTGCTATTTCATTTTCCAAACGATTAAAGTGTGCTTTCTATGACTTCAACTCCTAGGTTGGTTGGTAACCCAAACATGATGTGCTGAAATATGTAATGCATGCATTGTAAACATATGGAAATACTCACGCATAAAGACATTAGCAATGAGTTCAGCTCTGACTCGACGTCCCTCTGCTGTGCTTTGGGAGCCAGAGGCAGGATGTTGATGTACCTCTGGCTCGAGTTCCTCTGGAATGTCCCAGGTATCCCCATGGTGCAGGCACAGGTTGTGCAGGACACGGCATGCCATGATGACCCGGGCAGCTTTCACTATAGTTTTTTTACAAAGGTTGCCAAGGGTTGTGCTCTTCGGTGACTTTATTGCTTTTTGGTTTTTAGGAGACATTGTTACTACTGACTACCACACTGAAGTACTGTGAACTGTGAAAATAGTAATTATACTAGGCTTCCTGGAATATCTGAAAGTTAGTTCTTCCCCCATGCTCCCAATATTGTACAATATTTATAAACTATTTGCTAAATTATATGTTAGCACAAAATATGACATACCGTATTTTTCGCCGTAAGACGCTCCCAATTTTAAAGTAGGAAAATCTAGAAAAAAAAGATTCTGAACCAAATACTGTAGTAAAATATTTTATATCAACTGTATAAAGTTAACAGCAGTTTAAGAACAATTTTATGTAAATTCCCCTTCTGATCACTCTGTGCCAATTTAAATTCCCCTTCTGATCACTGATCTGTTTGCCGTAAAAGACGCACCAACTTTTCCCCCCCCAGTTTTGGGGGAGAAAAAGTGCGTCTTATACAGCGAAAAATACGGTGTATACAATATAGGTCAAAGCCTGGCATTCTGACAATGCAAAGGGACATAGCAACATAATAGGTGTCTTTAGGATTTGACTACTGTTAGTTGTATTACAGTAATGACATTATACATTACCTAATAACCAGCCCTCAGGCATTTCTCCAGAGATGAATTTCTGGTAGAGGGCTGTCTGACGCAGGATATAGGCATCATGGCATAATCCTAGGAAACCTGTGCGTGCACTCATGATTCTCCTGTTGGCATCACAGACTATTTGTACATTCAGTGAATGATATCGCTTCCGATTGCGAAACACGATTTCCTGTAATTTAGGAGCCTGAATGGCCACATGGGTGCAGTCAATGGCCCCCAAAAACATTCGGAAATCCCGCTCACCTGAAGAAATCCACCTTGACCTTCCTCCACTCCTGAGCTGTTTGAGGAAAATAATATTTAGTGGGACAAGGTCCACAATGGCATTGATGACCTTCGTAAAAACCCTGAAAACTGTAGGCTGGCTTAGTCTACAAATTAAGGCCGAGGAGGTTTGAAAGGAACCCCTTCCTAAAATTGACAGAGTGCCCAAGAGCCTGGTCATTCCTGGCACTGCCTGGCTTCTCTTAGTTTTTGGAGCAATTTTCTCTTCCAGCAAGCTGTATAGGTGATTTATGACCTGGCAAGACAGGCGGACACGCCTTTTGACATCCTGGTGACGCAAACTTTACAGGCGGCTACGCTCCACTGCCAACACCACCACCACTACTGTTGCTGCTGCTGGCGGCCCCCCACCACCACCACCACCACTACCACCCCAGGTTCTTCAGTCCATAGACCAACAGGCAGCTCCCTCAGGCCAGCTAGGTTGCTCTGTGAAGCAGGCCAAGTAACATCTAGGTCCCTGGTCCCTCAACCTGGCACCTCAGCCAGTTTGAGCGGGACCAGGGATTCTGCTTCCAAGGCAACCAGCTTCACTCCTGAGCAAAATGCTCATGGAGTCCTACGTACAACATTTTCCTGGAATCCGTGGGGGCTTGCACTCCCAGACTTCCTATGCTGCAAGGCAGGGACTCTGGGAGGAAATTGCCAGGAGTGTAAATGCAGTAGGCAGTACACAACAGACCATTACCCAGTGTCAAAAACGTGTGAGTGACATCTTCAGACACGTCAAAAGGGTCCTGGCCACAGAGGCTGGAAGGAGAGGGACCTATCCTGAACATCTTGTGCAGCGTCTCAAGGAGTATGAAAGATTGGCGTTGCCATTCATTGGGCTCGAAACGGTGGTAGGGGTGGACTAATGTGAATTGATTTTTGCATTTTTGTGGGATTGCGACAGTTTAGTCATTAGCATTGAGAACAAAATAGCATTGTGTTTTTACTTTTTTATGCTTGGGGGTGAAATATGAGATCATTTTTGGAAAATGACCTCTTTGGTGAATTTTCACCTTCTTTTGACTTGCATTAACAATGTGTGTATTTCCATTTTTTTACAATAGTACCCCCCGAGACGCAGCAGTCCCCTCCTGCCCTCTGTGCTCGGGGTGATGTGGATGAGGAGGATGTCACTTCGCATCGAGATAACACTGGCCTTCCTCCTGGTAAGATGAACCTTCATGAACCTTCATGGTATATCTTGTTTGACATTGTGCACGTGTCTCTAATCATGTTTATAACGACACTCATGTGTAATATGAGTGTTTCATTTCACACATTTTTGGCTCTGGGAGTGGTATGTTTTGTGGTTAGATTTGTGGTGAACCGATCAATCCAAATGAACTTGGGTTAGAGTTAAGCTCACTCTTTTATCTTTTACAATGTATCTTTTTACAATGTATCTTTTTATGTATCCTTTTATAATGTATCTTTTTACACCTGTTTGGAGGCTGTAGAAGCTCTACACAGTGCTGAAAAAAACCCGAATTTTTCCTCCCATTGACTTTAATGGTGTTCGAATTTGACATTCGACCACCCAAATTTTTTTGCTATATTCGAGCGAATAGCTGCCGTATCGAATAGTGAGCTATTCGACCAACACTAATCCCTAGGCCAACAATCTCCCCTACATCAGGCGATTATTCAAATGCTGGGTTGGCAAATCCCAATAAGCCCTGCTGGCCCCCCATCTCCTGCAGAGCAGCTATCTCCATTCTTCCTCCCGGCTCCACCCCGTGCCCCTGCCCGTCCACCCCGTGCCCCTGCCAGTCCACCCCATGCCCCTGACCGTCCACCCCAGTGCCCCTGCCCATCCACCCAGTGCCCCTGCCAGTCCACCCAGTGCCCCTGCCCATCCACCCCGTGACCCTGCCCATCCACCCTGTGCCCCTGCCAGTCTACCCAGTTCCCCTGCCCGTCCACCCTGTGCCCCTGCCAGTCCACCCAGTGCCCCTGCCCATCCACCCAGTGTCCCTGGCCGCCCACCTCCTAACACACGCGCAAGTAATAGACATGCTCTAGAGGTGGGCCGCACTCGCGCCCGTACTGTGCAGGTAGACCGTAGGCATGCTGTGGGGGTGTCCCGTGGCCAGGAAGTGGAGGTGGCCCGTGGCTGGGCTGCTTGGGTGGGCCGTGGCCGGTTTGGGCGTACTATACAAGTGGATGCCGGGTGCCAGGTGAGAACATTCTTCACATTCTTCCTGTCATTCTTCAGTCAATTTTTTCAGGACTCCATGAGATTGCCAGTGTGGGTTTGAGTTGGTAACTCCTCCTGTTTGAAGACACTTGTTTGTATAAAATAGCCTAATCTCTATTTTGTGTTTGCCCAATGTCCACAGGTTAGTAACCCTCGCACTTTGACACTTTACCTATCTAAGTTTCTTTTGATGCGGCTCAAGTATGCTCCAAATGCAGTTTTGCTATCTACTCCCCGAAGATTGTTCCAGTTTGTAAATTTGTCAAAGTAATTTTAATCAAGTATGAAGTCTCAGCTCAATACTCACAAGTATTGCTGTAATGACCTTAAAAAAACCTAAAGATTGTTTCAAAATACACGATTGCATCTTTGTTCACTAAATAAACACAAATCTAGGTATGTCCAGGGACCAAATATGGCACACCGCACTTCTCTGACACTTGTCTGTAACAGATAGATGCGCTTGCTAATAGGTCAACTACTTTTCTGTTGGTTAAAACCACATACTAAGGTGTTCAGCTGTGTATTCTATGCCAAATGTATTCTTGAATTATGTTTCAATTACATATATTTTGAGGAGGACTTATCTAACATACCCAACTCTGTTACTTTTAAGGTCACAGGATATTTTGACCAAGTGACCAATGGAGGAAAGGAGCAAACTTGCCGGGGTTGGGGTGGCGGTGGTGGGGGGCTCAGAAGCTCCTCAGGAGGGCTGGCTGCCTCCCTCGATGTGGAACTGGCTGTGTTTGTAGAAGGAGACCAAAAAAATAATAGAGGTAAGTACTGACAAAATGTAACAGTATTATATGCAGCTAGTTCTTAAATTGCACAGTGCTAAAAAATTCAAGTTATGTCATCTCATCTGACAGTTTTGCTGTTTAAACCGTGCCAAACAAGAAAGAAAGGTTATTCCTGGGGCCAAGCTAATTATGGCTATGGAACTAAAGTGATGCAGTTTGTTGGCAATGAAGGTTGTGGGTTTTCACAAGGGACAAACCTGGCTAAGTGACATTTAACCTTTGTCTTCTGTTAAAAGCTGCCTAGACATGAAGCTAGTCATACACTCTTAATGAAACTTGATGGAGCTAGGCCTAACAAAGTATCTCCTACTTTCTTTTCATGGTTTTTAGGGAATCTTCACAATATCTAAAATGTAGAAATACTGTGGAGGAGGTGCTGGCAAGGGCGCTGCAGCAGCTGTAGATAAAAAATGAACAGCATAAGTAAAAGTGGGTGGGCAGGACTAAAGTAGATTTGTAAGGTTAGTTAAGGTGAATAGATTAATGCAGAACTTCTAAATGATACTTTCTGCCTACGTCCAAAAATTTAGAGCAAACATTTGTCAGTACAACTATGGCCAACTAAACAAATCATGTCTATTTTTATTCATGCTAGCCAACAACCTAGAAAGAACGTTCATTTGATGCATGATTAATGACTGGAAGCTACATGAAAACCTGCCAGATCTTTCTTTGTATTTGTAACCAAAAATGGTGAGAGAATGTGTTGAATTGCAACATATGTTACAAAAGTTGATTCTAAGGTTAGCTTACAGGCAATCTCCTCGGCCTCGGCCGCCTCCTCTCCTTCATCGGAGGACTCTGGCTGCAGATGTTGTGCAGCGTGCTCCTCCTCCAGATATGGCTCCTCCCCCCTGGGATGGCACCTCCTCCTCGACTGCCTCCTCCTCCCCCGGGGATGGCACCTCCTCCTCGACTGCCTCCTTCCCTGGGGATGGCACCTCCTCCTCAACGGCCTCCTCCTCCTCCCCTGGGGATGGCACCTCCTCCTCCACATCCTAGGGGATGGCCAGTCGCCTGTGTGGCCGCTGTAAAATTTGGATCCGGAGTGATGGAGAGTTGGCTGTAATAACAAAATCAAATATACAAAATTATAAGGGTAGTAAAATATAGGAAGTGAAAAACAAACAGTTCTAGGCTAAACAATACTACTTTACACAAACAACAAACATTCTAAAACACTAGTCCTTAACAAGAGCAGAAGACAAAATGCAAAACTTACCAGACAGGATGAGGTCCCCCACTTCGCGCACCAAATCTGGTCGTCTATGCTTGAGGTCACTCCAAACGTGTTGTATTTGCACGACAGTTGGCCTCTTACCTGCAGGGGTCCACAGCCTGTCTGCCAGCCTCTTCGCGATTTTTCTTTTGACAAAAATCGACTGCTGCTGGTCATATCACTGCCTAATCATTGTCTAAAGAAAAAGAGAAACAAAATGTTAGTTATTTTGACAACAACCAAACACCTCTTTAAAAGAAAAAAAAAGGGATAATTAATTTATTGACTGATTTATATATTTTCTGTTGCAAATTGACATAGTTTGGTTGCAAATGTAAACTGTTTGTTTGTTAATAGTGTGTGTAGATATATATGGGTATACTATTACTAAGAAGCTTCCAGTTGCCACCCCACTAAGATTAATCCTGTTTAAACCATTGTAAAACCAATAATTGTGCTCCTAGATGTAAACTCTGTTTATCTGGTTTTAGTGAAGCATTAGTAAGTGCCGGACATACATACAATCTAGGGGCAAAATGTAAGCACTGTTGCACTGGGTCAGATATGTGGATTTATTTTGTTGACACGTGAACAAAAAAAAGATCTATAAAAAAAGTGGAGAAATACAAAACACAGGAAAATCTATGTGAGACAGTAGAATAATGTGCCTTTACCAAAATCAGGATTGTGGTGTCAGCTAGCCAGAGGACATTCACCCAGAAGGCTTCCACTGTCCTCCGGACAAAGAAAGATAATTTCCAGCCTTGCGTGATTAGTGCTCTTCAAATGATCCACCTCTGATTGAGCTTAAGGGGGTAGAATCCTGAAAGTTCTTACAAAGCATACATACACACATCAAAATATGTGCATGTAAATAGTTGTGAACAGCCAACTTTAGGTGTGGACCTCTACCCAGCTCTTTTCTGCAGCTGTAATCCATTGAAAGAACAATAGAGGACGCTCCATTCTGGGCTGTCATCCGTGCAGAGGATTCCAGCTGCCGATAAGAGCTGGGCATTGAGAAGTGCGCAGCTAGAATGGGATGGGGACACAGGCTGTCCCTCCCCCCTTCTAAAGCTGTGCTGTGGCTTCCATATAAAAAACTACTTGGTAAAATATATTCACTCTGTGGGCATGTGTAACGTCATCATGGGCAAAATGTGATAACTGTGTGTGGGAATTCTGCATGTCATATCTTGCAGCCTATAAGGACACTCATAGATAATAGTCCCAAAATATCTACTAAATCCCAGGCCACCAAATTACAAGCATTTGAAGTGCACTGCAACAACCTCCAAGGAATGTGGTTGAGTAGTAGCTAGTAGGATCCTCAACATTTCAAGTAGTTACAAACAAGGGTTTTTAGCCTTACAAATAATTCAGAGGAAGGAACAGCTTAAAAACAATCACAATTGTCTTTTTAAACTGTGTGTCCTAGGAAATTGGAAAGGAGATCACATAAACCCCCAAAAAACAAACAACAACATTTGAGAAATAACTTTATTCAAAAGAAACATTTGCTAAAAGGTCAAAATAAAATATAAAAACACATAAAACCAAAAGACTAAAAAAATACACATCACTAAACTTTTCACTAAATGACAAAAAATTAAAAAGAACAAACAAAACACATGTAAACAAACACTTCCATGTAAAGCCAAAATAGTTCAAAAATGGCCCAACAAATATTGCATTCAAGAATACTTACCAAACCAATATGCAATTTTGCCCTATCAAGGGTGGAAAAGTGGACCAGAAAATCTTTATGCAGGACAAACATTGAAAAGTGGTAATAAAGGCAGAATTTGGCAATCAAACAATATGGCCACAAACATAATAACATAGCATTAACATTGACTTCAAAATTGCAAAATAGACATTAAAACATTCCAAGTAAAAAAAAAATTAAAAAGAAGCTATTGTGCTAAATGGTAAGCAAAGTATCAAATGCAGCAACATGCAGATCAATTAGGATAACACACAAAACAACAGCCCCTCCAAGAAGAAAAAGACAAAAGGAAAAAGCAAGTTAAACTACACCTTTATATAGGCTCAAAATTAAGCGCACAGGTGATAGAAATTCTATTGCAATTAACACTTGCGCAGTCTGTCAAAATTGGCTATTTGTTTTTTTGCAATTGGACATGTCATTATCATTGATCGATATGATCCTTAGATATGTAAAAACATGCCCTTATATATGCTCAAATGTAAGCGCAGAGATTTTAGAAATTCACTTGCAATTAGCACTTACGCAGACTGTCAAAATTGATCCTTAGATATGTAAAAACACACCCTTATATATGCTCAAATATGATCGATATACTTTAGATATGTACACCAGTAAACAGATATTCTATTAATTAAAAAAATAAATAAGGTTGGGGAGGATTTACTGTTAAAAGTATTTTATATATATATAAATAGCACAGTATGCGAACAGCAGCACATTTATGGAAAAGATATTGTTATAGAATTGCTGCCATATATATATATATATATATATATATATATATATATATAAATATATATAATTATAATTTTTTTTTATTATTATTATTATAATAACTATAGTATTTACAATTATATTTTCATATAATTAATGAAAATAATTAACAAAGGTTATTTATATATATATATACACACACATATACATAACAAGGAACGTGTGTGTGCTTGTGACTTTTGTTGGAAAATCTAGTCCGCGGACAGTCGCAAGATTTACCTGCAGGCGGCTCCTCTGATCCGGCATCGTAAGCTTTTATATAGGCGCCTATGTAGAGGAGCTGAACTCAGTTAACTCTTGCCCCACAGGAAAGAAATAAGTGATTTTAAAATGTGCTTTTTTCTTAGAGCATATAGATGTTTTAAACATTTGAACAGCACAAACATTTTTTAGGACTAAAGGTAATATTAGAGAATCAATCAGGTAAATTGGAGAATCAAAGGATCCTAGATAGGTAAATATCCTGATTACCGGGTTATTGTTAGTCCATGATTATATGTATTATTAGGATATTGTTCAGTTGCGACTGTAAGAATCCAATATATATTGATATTATAACAAAGGTTTGTATGAGACCATCTCGTTGAGACCTGCAGGGGTTGCAGCGTTTAATAAAAGAATCTTTTGGGTTTCCCTTTGTGACAGGGTTCTATCTATATCGCCTCCTCTAGGGTGTTGGGATATTTTTTCAAGTGCCATAAAGGAGATACATTTATTGTTGAAGGTTTTTTTGGGCCAATGTGTTGGCTTATTGGTTTTAATATCTTGCCTGTATTAATGGTGGTAATGTGTTCATAAATCCTCCTGTGGAGGCCCTTTTCGTCTTCCCAACATAATAAAATCCACATTCACAGATAAAAAGGTAAACAATGCCTGTAGAAGAGCAGTCTACGTATTGTTGGGGTCTAAATTGCATATTTTGAAGGCGTGAGGTCAATTGTTGATCCATAATCCATGGGCACTGAGAACGTTTACCACATCTAAATGTTCCTGCCCTATCTTTCCTATATTCATTTTTTGTGTTGTCCAATAAATGACTGGATACCAATGAGTCCTTTAAAGATAGAGCTTACCTATAAGTGATGCTGGGTCATTGATGTAAGAATTTAGAAGTATTGGGGTCGCTCGTCAGTATATGCCAGTGCTTATTCAATAGAGCTGAAATTTCTTTGTGTTTATTGTATGTTGTAATTATATGTACTAATTCCGATGTTTCAACTGGTTTCTTTGAGGTAAGTATTGTAGAATGGTCTAAGTTCTTTGCTTTCTGATAAGCTTTGCTCAAAATGTTTTTACTGTTCCCTCTTGAGAGTAATCTCTCTTTTAGGGCTTTTGCTTCCTGTTCAAAGTACTTATAATCTAAACAGTTACGTTTGAGCATAACATATTGGCTAAAGGGGTTGCTTGTTAAAGAGGTTCTGGATAAGCACTGGAGGCAGGTAAGATAGTGTTTCTGGAATAGCTTTTTCTATATAGAGTGGTATTGATTTTACCCTCATTTGTGGTTCTGACATAAGTGTCCAAAAACGGTACCTGGTAATAGTCATACTGCATAATAAACTTAAGGTTGTAGGTGTTATGTTGTAGTTTGTCAAAAAAATCTTCAAGGGACAGTATGGATCCCGTCCAAATAATGGAAATATTGTTAATATATCTCTTCCAAACCAGTATATATTGACAAAACATTTGTAAATCGGGGTGGGAGAGTACATTTGTCTCCCAACTTCCCAAATAGCCTTTAGCATAGGATGGGGCACAGTGAACTTATAAAGATATGACCGTTTGTATTTTGAGGATAATGTCAATCCCCCTCTGATGGGGGATACTACAATATAACGCTTTAAAGTCAATAGTTACTAATAAAGAATCATGTGGAATGGACAAATTTGATGTAAATTTGGGTAACTCTATAGTATCCTTGAGGTATGAGGTTAGTATGTACTTATGTACTTTAGGTAGTGAATAAAATGTTGGAGGGACAGGCTTTTTTATTTTTAGATAATCATGCATTTTTGGTCTATAGTGCGTTGATTAAAGGCTTTGTTAATTAATGTATTGAATTGTGAGTTAAAGGAATTGATAACATTGATTTCTTGGTACCATCAAATGATGAAAGTAACAATGTGTGGGTATTGTGTCGTTGGTAGAAAGAAGGTTCATTTCGGTGTTCTTTGAGGGATGGAAGTTGATATAGATAGAACACTTTCTGTGGATATACTATGGGATGGTGGTTCTGTATCACTATGTGGTTCATTTTCTTCTAGGAGCTGATAGAGAGTTTTTAAACGTTTTAAAATCTTGGATTTTAAAATTAACAAAATCTCATGGTGGTACAAATTTACTTTGGGAACCTGATTTTTCAAACATTAACTTGAATGTTAGGTTTCTAGCAAATAAATTTAATTCTTTGACAAGTTCAAATTCATTTAATTCTGCTTGAGGACAGTTCTAATTTCAAAAGTTTTTTTTTCATCATCAGAGTATATGATGATAAGTTTAAAATTTTGAGTTCTTGTCCTCTAGAGAAGGTTTCTGAAGATAACTGTCCATAGGGCCCATCAGTTGGATTGGTGATGGGAGTGGCAGGGGGGGGGGGGGGTGTAGGTCTAAAAAAAGACCTTTGAGTTTTTGGTCTGGCGCCTCCCTGGGTGGTGTTGCTGGTGGGGTTTGGTAGGGGGACAAAATCTGGTGATAAGATTGGTGTTTTTTTTTTTTTATCTTGGTTTGGGGACTAGGCTGTTCAGTGGTGATAAGGTATTTTCTGGAGTTTGTCACGTAGGGGTGGGAGGTATGGTAAGACCAATAGGTTGATAATTTGTCCAACGATGTTGTAGTTATGGAAGTTTGCTTCATCCAGTGATGCACATGATGGTCTACATTTAGGAAGATCTAGACTGGTGAAGCTGGAGTCACTGATTAAGCGCTTTTTGCCTTGTTGGGTGTTGGAAATCTGAATGTCCATTATTGGTGTATGTTGAGGAAATGTGGAATCCTAACTATGTGCTGAGTATTGATTGGAAGATTGAGTTGGTGGTGAGGGTGATGTATGTTGGGATGGGGGGGGGGGGGGGGCAGGGCAGAGGGATTTATATCTGATTCTGCAGGTCCGGGAGGGGGTTATCAGTGCGTCTGTTGAATTGAGAGTCCCATCTGTATGCCTTGTTTAGTGAATGCCAACTTGTCTTTTTGGAATTTTGTTTTTTTTTTTTGTATAAATGTTAATATTGAATTTTTCTAGTTGGGATTTCAAAGTTGAATATTTATCCCTAATGGAAATTGTGTTTACGTCAATGTCTAAGTTTTTAGAGTGCATTTCGGACAATTCTCGATTAATAGATATAAGCTCATTTAATTGATAAAGATCTGCATCAAGTTTTCTGAACAGTTATTTAATATTAATTCCCAATCTGTTTTTGAGTTCTGGATTTTTTACATTCGGAAATGATTAAATGCGTAGACCTAGTAGATTGCATTTTTTCCGCAATGTATTTCTCCAAAAATTCAATGTACCAATGTAACACCGATTTACATTCAAAGATTTGTTGGAACTTTTTAATATAAGAACTACTTTTTTGTTTGTCATACTTAGGGGATTTGGAATTTATTTGGATTTGAGACATAAAAATATCCCAGTCTGAACCTACAGTATCCATAGTCCTGACAGAATTAATTAATAACACTCCTATTAGAGAACCAGGAAAGGAATAGGGATTTAAGGCCCAAATCATAATGAGTATAGAATGCGAATAGTTGACTTATGGGGCTCAGCAATGTTAATATATCTGCCAGGCCTGAAATCAATAGCAAACAATGAAGAGGGAAAAAAAGCAGGCTTTTTAAGGCAGAGGATCCATTACAATATGTGATTCTATTTATTCATAAATTCAAGATATAAGGTGAAAGTAAAAAAATGCTTTTTAACATAAATCAATTATGCTAGATTTTTGCACTAAACATAGTATCTTATTGTGACCATACAAATATTTTACAATAATGCACAATATCAATTGAATAAAGGTATATATTATACTCAAAAATTCTAATGTCTCCATTGCCCTACATGTTTCGTCAGAATGACTTACTCGGGGGACTAAGAGATCTGAGTTTAAAGTGCTGAAAACAAAAAGGGGGTTTAATAATCAGATATGATTATTTATATAGTCAAAAGTTTTAACACATAGATGTAATACATTAATATGTGATCTATTATAAAGGTACCATCAATGTGTATGTCCATCAAAAATGTACATGCTGTTATTTATTACTAGATAACATCAAATTGACATATGGTTTCCCAACAGATTACAACAATATCTTAATAATACATATAGTCATGGACTAACAATAACCCTGTATTCAGAATATATACATATCTAGGATCCTTTTATTCTCTGGCCCTGATTCATCAATGAAATGCGCGTACGCTGGACGCGCGTCCAGCGAGCTGGTTTCCCGCGGTCCGAGCCGAGCGCTAGTACACGCACCTTCACTTCCCAGCCGGATTCCTGCCTTGATAAATGAGCAATAGGGGTCGCGAATCTGCCAATTAAGGCGATTAGATTTCAGCTAATGGTGAGATCATAGCAATTATTTAGCGCACACCTTCTCTCTGTTCTGTGCGCATCTACAGTCCATTGCAGGTCAATTAGAATCTTTAATACTTCTTCTTTTGGTAAGTGTTACTTATTTAGGTTACATTGTACTCATTACCAAAATTAATTATTTATTGTTACATTTGTTGCACTGTTTTCATAATTTTTGGTTTGCTTTGCAACACTGCAAACTAATTGAGATCAAGCTGTATATATACTAGCTAACAGTTCATAATATGTCAGCACACAATAGTATGAATTGTAAAAATTTATCACCAAGCATTTGTGACCTAATTAAAATGTCATTGTAGTTTGGCTTGATAGAAATCAAATAATTGAAAAAAGGATTATTGTCAAAGGTGGTTTAAAAACACATTTAGTGATTTCACTTGTGTATATGTGTCAAAATACATTTAAATGCATATACATACATATGCATTTTCATTAATATTATTTAACTGGACTGGTTTGCGGGGGGGGGTTTGTCTTCAAGTAAATTTGCTTGGATGTTATGCATTGATGTGACTTTGTAATCCTCATTATTGTTAGTTTCATCTTTTGCTGCAATGTTTTTGTGCTTGGATTGTAATGACAGTTTCTGTTGTTTAGCAAATCTTCTGCAATGTTTTGTAATTTTTTTAAAACTAATATTCATGACAAATGTCTGCATGCTTTCCACTCCAAACTACTACTTAAACCCCCTGTTTGCCTTTGTCCCGTTTTCAAAGTCATATATTGGTTTTTGAATGTATTATGTACATATTTATTACTCTGACATTTGCACTCATATTGATTTGCTGCCGCACAACTCCTCTGTTCATTTGTGGTGGTGTTATAGGTTTGTTGTCATTGTGCTGTGCTGCCTGATCTTAGCACTATTGTATAAAAACACACTTCCACTTTCTGTCCAAACTGATTGTCAATTAGTTGTCTAGCTGAGTTGCATACTCATTCTAACACACCTGAAGTTGATGGAAGGAAGTCCAGGTTGCCAAGCACAACATCAAAGCACATTGATTGCCAAGCTCACAAGCAGGGTCAAGCCCTCTTACATACCAGATAGTATGCTTTATTTATGTGTTTACATGATTCAAATCGTATTAGTCATTTTGTATAGAAAAATGCCAAGGACAATTTAACTTAGTGCCAAACATATTTTATTGCTTTGCTCAAACCAATGACCAGAATGTCAAAAGGCATTTATGCCTGTCCCGCAAGGTCACCCATGACCTGTACATCTTGCTGGAACGGAAAATTGCAGGCAAAAACAAAGAGAAGCTAGGCTATGCCAAGAATGACGAGGCTCCTGGACTCTCTATATATTTTAGGAGGGGTGTCCTTTTAAACCACATCGCCCTTAATTTGAGCACTGAGCCAGTCTACAGTTTCCTGGGTGTTTATGAAGGTTTCAATGCCATTTTAGACCTTGGCCCACTATATATTCACTTCCTCAAGTCAGCTTGGTAATCGAGGAACATAAAGGTGGATTTCTCCTTTAACAGGAGGCAATATCATCCACGAATGTACAGTAGTCTGTGATGTGACATTCCAGAGGCTTGGCAGCACAGCAGAGGGATGTTATAGTCCTGTAAAGAAATAGATTACATTATTAGGATGTGTTAAGCAGCATGGTTAATCGTGCTTTAGTGGTAACTACATGCTGCTTTCATTCTTTTCCGGCTGCATAAGTAATGCTTGCGCAAATCTAAACTAAATTGCACTCTGCCCTAGTTTGGCAATGTGTTGTTGTAAAGTGTCACATAAAGGTCCAGCTCTTACACAAATATGTCTGCTATTTAATTTCCCAAACGATTAAAGTGTGCTTTCTATGACTTCAACTCCTAGGTTGGTTTGTAACCCAAACATGATTTGCTGAAATATGTAATGCATGCATTGTAAACATATGGAAATACTCACGCGTAAAGACATTAGCAATAAGTTCAGCTCTGACTCGACGTCCCTCTGCTGTGCTTTGGGAGCCAGAAGCAGGATGTTGATGTACCTCTGGCTCGAGTTCCTCTGGAATGTCCCAGGTATCCCCATGGTGCAGGCACAGGTTGTGCAGGACACAACATGCCATGATGACCCGGGCAGCTTTCCATGGCGCGTATAGGAGCTCACCACCGGGCGGCGCCAAGCACAGAAACCGTGCTTTTAGCAGCCCGATGGTTTGCTCCACAACCCCCCAGCTTTTTTGCAGAGCCTTGTTGTAATTATGCTCTGCTTCAGACCGGGGGTGACACACAACTGTCATAAGCCATGGAAGCTGCCCGTATCCTTTGTCAGCTGTAAAAAGACAAACATAATACATGTTAGTTCTTGGTATAGTAAGTGTTCTGTGAATGCAGTGTAACACTAGAGTTTTTTTTACAAAGGTTGCTAAGGGTTGTGCTCTTCAGACACTTTATTGCTTTTTGGTTGAATGGGGGAGGGACAGCCTGTGTCCCCATCTCATTCTAGCTGCACTGTTCTCACTGCCCAGCTCTTATCAGCAGCTGGAATCTCCTGCATGGATGACAGCTGAGAATGGAGCGTCCTCTATTGTTCTTTCAATAGATTAGAGCTGCGGATGAGAGCTGGGTAGAGGTCCACACACCTAAAGTTAGCTGTTGACAACTATGTACATGCAAATATTTCGATGTGTGTATGTACGGTTTGTAAAAATCTTCATGATTCAATCAGAGGTAGATCATTTGAAGTGCACTAATTAGCCTCCTCGCTATCACGCAAGGCTAGAAATTATCTTTGTCTGCAGGACAGTGGAAGCCTTCTGGTTGAATGTCCTCCGGATGGCTGTGTCATTCGACTGTCTCACATAGATATTCCCATGTTTTGTATTTGTCCACTTTTTTGCTTGCTTTTTGTGAACAAAATAAATCCACATGTGCTGCATTATCTGACCTAATGCAACGGTGTTTACATTTTTCCCCTAGATTGTATGTATTTAAGTCTGGCACTTACTTATGCTTCACTAAAACTGGATAAACAGATTTTACATCTAGGAGCACAATTATTGTTTTTACAATGGTTTAATTTGGATTAGGCTTAGAGGGGTGGCAACTGGAAGGTTCTTAGTAATAGTTATATTATACCCATATATATCTACACACAATAATAACAAACAAACAGTTTACAATTGCAACCAAACTATGTCAATTTGCAACAGAAAATCAATAGATCAATCGATCATTCAGTCAGTCAATCAGTGATCTCTTTTTTTATTTTTTAATAGGTGTTTGTTTGGTTGTTGTCAAAATAACTCTTATAATATAATAACATCTTATTACTCTTTTTCTTTAGACAATGATTATGCAGCGCTATGACCAGCAGCGGTCAATTTTTGTAAAGCGCAGGATTGCGGAGAGGCTGGAAGACAGACTTTGGACCCCAGCAGGTACGCGGCCAACTGTGGGCCAAATACAGCCCTTTTAGAGCGGAGGAGAGCAGATTTAGTCTGCAAAGTGGGGGACTGCATCCTGTCTGGTAAGTTTTGCATTTTGTCTTCTCCTCTTGTTAAGAGGTTGTGGTTTAGAATGTTTGTTGTTTGTGTAAAGTAGTATTGTTTAGCCTAGAACTGTTTGTTTTTCACTTCCTATATTTTATTACCCTTATTCATTTTGAATATTTGGTTTTGTTATTACAGCCAACTCTATATCACGCAGCCCGCTACTCATCTTACAGCAGCCACACAGGTGACTGGCCATCCCACAGAACATCGAGGAGGGGGAGCCATCCCTGAAGGAGGAGGAGCCATCCCCAGAAAAGGACCCAGCCCCGGAGGAAGAGCCAGCTGCAGAGGAGGATGCTGCTGCCCAACATCATCAGCCAGAGTCCTCCGATGAAGGAGAGGAGGCGGCCGAGTAGATTGCCTGTAAGCTAACCTTAGAATCAACTTTTGTAACATATGTTGCAGTCCAATACATTCGCACACTACTTTCACCATTTTTAGTAACAAATACAAAGAAAGGTCCAGCAGGATTTCATGTAGCTTCTAGTCATTATTCATGCGACAAATGAAGGTTCTTTCTAGGTTGTTGGCTAGCATGAAGAAAAATAGACATGTTTGCTCAGAATTTTTTTACATAGGGAAAAAGTATCAGTTAGATGTTCTGCATTATTCTATTCACTTTAACTAACCTTGCAAATCTACTTTAGTCTGCCCACCCACTTTACTTATGGTGTTTATTTTTTATCTACAGCTATTGGAGCGCCCTTGCCAGCACCTCCTCCACAGGACACAAGTTCCTTATCTGAATGTAAGTATTTCTCAATTTTAGATATTGTGAACATTCCTTTGGAACCATGAATATAAACTAGGATATAGTTTATTAGGCCTAGCTCCATCAAGTAGTGAGTGTATGACTAGCCTTATGTCTAGGCAGCTTTTAACAGAAGGCAAAGGGTAAATGTCACATAGCCAAGTTTGTCCTTTGAGAAAACCCACAACCTTCTTTACCAACAAACTGCATCACTTTAGTTCCATAGCCATAATTAGCTTGGCCCCAGGAATCTCCTTTCTTTCTTGTTTGGCACATTGTAAACAGCAAAACAGTCATAACCTAATGAGATGACATAAATTAAATTCTTTTGCACTGTGCAATATAAGAACTAGCTGTATATTATACTATTACATTTGCTCAGTACTTACCTCTCTTATTTTTTTGCTCTCCTTCTACATACACAGCCAGTTCCACATTGATGGAGGCAGCCAGCCCTCCTGAGGAGGTTCCAAGCCCCCCACCACCACCCCAACCCCGGCGACATGGCAGACATATTCCTGGTAAGTTTATAGTTTAATTATATGGTTTTTTACAAGGAGAGTACTTATCTTAAATGTTTTTACCAAACTCTTCCGGTTAATATATTATTTGTTTTTTCTGCACCGACCAGGAAGTAGACAGGATAGCCTGTATTGGCTGCACAGGAGGATGTCTGCCATGGAGCGCCAGCTCAAGATGGCCCCTCCTCGGGTTATGCCCATATGGTACCATTTTTAAAACGTTAAAATTTTGTATATATGTTTTTATAAATGTTTTATATTGTTATATTTTTATGTTGTATTTATATATTTGTTGGGTTTTGCACATTTAAAGTTATGGGGGAGAATAAAAAACAAAATTTGTAAAAAAACTAAAAGCCAGATTTTGTGAAGGGTATTTTATTTGTTTTGAAGTACACAATAAACATCGCATTCCAGCCTTGCCAATCCAATTCCATCGTTAAAATAACACAAAAAAAACCCTTAGTTTTTACACAATGGTTGTTTGAACCATAAAATATTGAACATGCTCTTATACTACACCAACCTGTTTGGAAGCTTGGCCGAGTTTGCTCCATTCCTGCACTGGTCACTTCATTAGCCAAATATCCTGTGACCAACAGAAATGTAGTTGAGCTATTAGCAAGCACAATATGTTACAGGCAAGTATCAGAGAAGTGAGGTGTGACATTTTTGGTCCCTAGACATAACTAGATTTGTGTTCATTTAGTGAACAAAGATGCAATTGTGTATTTGGAAATAATGTTTAGCTTTTTTTAAAGTCATTACAGCAATACTTGTGGAGTATTGAGCTGAGACTTCATACTTGATTAGAATCACTTTGACAAATTTACAAACTGGAACATTCTTCTGGGATTTGATAGCAAAACTGCACTTGGAGCATACTTGGGCCACATCAAAAGAAACATAGATAGGTAAAGTGTCAAAGTGTGAGGGTCACTAACCTGTGGACATTGGGCAAACACAAAATAGAGATTTAGCTATCTTATACAAACAAGTGTCTTCACACAGGATCCCAACTCAAACCCACACTGTCGGTCTCATGGAGTCCGGAAAAACTTGCAGGGGCACAAATTGGGCAGTTAGAAGCAGGGGGTGGGCTTGCAGGGGCACAAATTGGGTGGGCAGGGGCACGGGATGGGCTTGCAAGGGCACGAATTGGGCTTGCAGGGTCCCGGGGTGGGCAGGCAGAAGCATGGGGTGGGCTTGCAGGGGCACAAATTGGGTGGGTAGATGCACGTGGTCAGGAGGTGAAGCTGGCCAGGCAACAGCTGGGGAACAGAGTGGAGCTGGGTAACAGGGTGGAGCCAGGGAGAAGAATGGCGCTGGCTGCTCTGCAGGAGATGGGGGGCCAGCAGGACCTATTGGGATTTGCCAACCCAGCCTGTGAATAATCACCTGATTTAGCTGGGATTGTTGGCCCAGGGATTCACTGAACATGTTACAGAGATGGGCAATGCTGCTTTGCCGCCAAATGTTGTCCATTAAATTCTCGGTCCTGCTGATTTTGAATGATGTGTTCATGTAGGAGTGTAAGGACCATTTCCAAATTCTTTGAACTTGGGGCATCCTTGACTCCACTACTCTATCAAAATGGCCAACAAGCCCCTGAGTGAGGCTTAGAATCTGGCTGCCCACACTGGGTTGACCCAATCCACCTGCATCCACTGGTTGCTATAAATAGAAAACAAAAAATTCCTAAAATATCACATAACTTTGTGGGTCACCATGACAATATGCAGAGGGCATCCTGACATTGGAACATCAACAAATGTTAGACAAAAAGTTAGACACATTTATTCTGAATCCTAAACATTAAACATGGGTTACTTACTGAAACCTCGGGTGTCTCCTCTTATTCTTGTGGTAAATGTCGGTTCACCACAAATATAACCAAAAAACATAACACTCCCAGAGCAAAAAATGTGTGAGTGTGGTTATAAACATTATTAGAGTGTGCACAATGTCAAACAAGATATACCATAAAGGTTTATCTTACCAGGAGGAAGCCCAGTGTCATCTCGATGTGAAGTGACATCCTTGTCATCCACATCACTCCGAGCACAGAGGGCAGGAGGGGACTGCTGCATCTCAGGGCATACTATTGTAAACAAAATGAAATACACACATTGTTGACGCAAGTCAAAATAAGTTAAAAACACACTAAAGATGTCAGTTTAAAAAAATTATCTCAAATTTCACCCCAAACATAAATATTTAAAAAAAAAAAAAAAAATCAATTTTGTTCACAATGCTAATGACTAAACTGCTGCAATCCCAAAAAATCGCCAAAATAAATTAACATTGGTAATAAGGTAATGTGAAAGGATTGAACTGACATGGTTGCCAAGCATCGGAGTCATCCTGGTAGTCCACCCCTATCATCTTTTCTCTCCCAATGAATGGCAACGCCAATCTTTTGTACTCCCTGAGACGCTGCACAAGATGTTCAGGATAGGTCCCACTCCTTCCAGCCTCTGTGCCCAGGACCCTTTTGACGTGTCTGAAGATGTCACTCATGCGTTTTTGACACTGGGTAATGGTCTGTTGTGTACTGCCCACTGCATTTCCACTCCTGGCAATTTCCTCCCAGAGCCCCTGCCTTACAGTAGGGGAAGTCTGGGAGTGCAAGCCCCCATGGGGTCATGGAAAATGGAGTGAGGCTCCTGAGTGAGCTCAGGAGTGAAGCTGGTTGGTTTAGAATCAGAATCTCTGGTCCAGCTCAAACTGGCTGAGGTGCCAGGTTCAGGGCCCAGGGGCCTAGATGTTACTTGGCCTGCTTCACAAGGCCACCTAGCCGGCCAGAGGGAGCTGCCTGTTGGTCTATGGACTGAAGACTCTGGGGTGGTGGTGGTGGCAGGGCCTCCAGCAGCAGCGACGGCGGCAGTGGTGGCCATTCTCCTTGGGTCCATGTTACTAGAAGGAAAAAAATAAAACAGTTATGGGACAACACACCAAAAACATTTTTGGAGGAATAAAGTAAATGGTGTATTCTTACTTTCAATTCTGTTGTTCTTGTAGCAGCCTTCTGGTTTGTGTGTTTTTTTTTTGTGTTTGGAAATTTTTTGTTTGCATGCAGAATGGCTAAGCAGTTCTGTAAAAATAGGGATACAGTACGTGCGCACATTCATGCGCATTACGTGCGCACATTCTTTTGCGCACTTAAATGTGCGCTGGGGTGAGGATTGTGCATGTTGTTATCATGGAGGAGGATATTGAGGTGGAGTTGCTTTTCACCACTGCTGTTGTGGCAACAAACACAACTCTTCTGGTTCCTGCAGAGGAGGAGCAGCAACAACCCGAGGAGCAGCCTTCAACTTTGTGACAGGTCCGGGAGCTACGCGTTTTCTTGGAATGTAGCCACCTTGAAAGTATCCCAAGTAACCAGAATATCAAAAGGTTTTTCCGCCTGTCCCGCCAGGTCATCCATGACCTGTACAGCTTGCGGAAAGCTAAAATTGCTCCAAAAACAAAGAGAAGCTAGGCTGTGCCAGGAATGACCAGGCTTTTGCCCACTCTCTATATTTTAGGAAGGGGTTCCTTTCAAACCCCCTTGCCCTTAATTTGTGGACTAAGAAAGCCTACAGTTTCCAGGGTTTTTATGAAGGTCATCAATGCCATTGTGGACCTTGTCCCACTATATATTCAGTTCCCTCAAACAGCTCAGGAGTGGATGAAGGTAAAGATGGATTTTTTCAGGCGAGTGAGCTTTCCTAATGTTTTGGGGACCATCAATGGCACCCATGTGGCAATTCGGGCCCCTAAACAGCAGGAAATTGCCTTTTGCAACCGGAAGCGATATCATTCGCTGAAAGTACAAATAGTCTGTGATGCCAACAGGAAAATCATGAGTGCAAGCACAGGTTTCCCAGGATCATGCCACGATGCCTATATTCTGCGTCAGACAGCCCTCTACCAGAAATTCATCTCTGGAGAAATGCCTGAGGGCTGGTTAACAGGTAATGTATAATGTCATTACTGTAATACAACTAACAGTAGCAAAATCATAAAGACACCTATTATGTTGCTATGTCCCTTTGCATTGTCAGAATGCCAGGCTATTACCTTTATTGTATATGTCATATTTTGTGCTAATATCTAATTTAGAAAGCAGTTTATACATATTGTACAATATTGGGAGCATGGGGGAAAAACTAACTTTCAGATATTCCCAGAAGCTTTAGTATAATTACTATTTTCACAGCTCACAGTACTTCAGTGTGGTAGTCAGTAGTAAAAATGGCTTCTAACAACCAAAAAGCAATAAAGTGACCGAAGAGCACAACCCTTAGCAACCTTTGTAAAAAAAACTCCAGTGATACACTGCACCCACAGAACACTTACTATACCAAGAACTAACACTTATTATGTTTGTCTTTTAACAGCTGACAAAGGATACGGGCAGCTTCCATGGCATATGACAGCTGTGCTTCACCCCTGGTCTGATGCAGAGCATAATTACATCAAGGCTCTGCATAAAAGCCAGGGGGTTGTGGATCACACCATTGGGCTGCTAAAAGTATGGTTTCTGTGCTTGGCGAGGCCCGGTGGTGAACTTCTCTACGCACCATGGAAAGCTGCCCGAGTCATCATGGCATGCTGCGTCCTGCATAACCTGTGCTTGTACCATGGGGATACCTGGGACATTCCAGAGGAACTCGAGCCAAAGGTTCACCAACATCCCCCCTCCAGCTCCCAAAGCACAGCAGAGAGACGTCGAGTCAGGGATGAACTTATTGCTAATGTCTTTGCGCGTGAGTATTTACATATGTTTATAATGCATGCATTACATATTTCAGCACATCATGTTTGGCTTACAAACCAACCTAGGAGTTTAGGTCATAGCAAACACACTTTAATCGTTTGGAATATTAAAAAGCAGACATATTTGTGTAAGAGCTGGACCTTTATGTGACACTTTACAAAAACACATTGCTAAACTAGGACAGAGTGCAATTTAGTACAGATTTGGGCAAGCATTGCTTATGTAGCCAGAAAAGCATGAAAAATACAATCCAGCACCATGTAGTTGCCACCAAAACATGCTTAACCATGCTGTATAACACATCCTAATAATGTAATCTATTTTTTAAAGGCGATAACATCCCTCTGCTGTGCTGCCAAGCCTCTGGAATGTCACATCACAGACTACTGTACATTCGTTCATGATATTGCTTCCGGTTAAAGGAGAAAACCACCTTTATGTTCCTCCACTCCCAAGCTAATGTGAGGAAGTGAATATATAGTGGGCCAAGGTCTAAAATGGCATTTAAACCTTCAGAAACACCCGGGAAACTGTGGACTGGCTCAGTGCACAAATTAAGGGCAACATGGATTGAAAGGACTCCCTTCCTAAAAAATATATATGTGTCCAGGAGCCTCGTTATTCTTGCCACAGCCTAGCTTCTCTTGGTTAATGGAGCAGTTTTAGCTTCCAGAAAGATGTAAAGGTCATGGATGACCTTGCGGGACAGGCGGAAACGCCTTTTAAAATTCTGCTCATTGGTTTGAAGAGCAAAAAAAATTAATTTGTTGGCACAAAGCAATAAAATATGTTTGGCACCAAGTTAAATTGTCCCTGGCATTTTTCAATACAAAATTACTAATATGATTAGAATCATGTAAACACATAAAAAATGCATACTATCTTGTATTTAAGAGTGCTTGCCCCTGCTTGTGAGTTTGGCAATCAATGTGGTTTGATGTTGTGCTTGGCAACCTTGATCTCCTTCCATTACCATCAGGTGTGTTAGAATGAGTACGTAACTCAGCTGGACAGCTAATTGACAACCTGTTTGGACAGCAAGTGGAAGTGTGTTTGTACACAATAGGGCTATGATCAGGCAGCACAGCACAATGACAAGAAACATATAACACTATTACAAATGAACAGAGGAGTTGTGTGGCAGCAAATCAACATAAATGCAAATGTCAGAGTAATAAAATTAAAACAAAAAAAACAAACAAAAAAAACATGACAATTTATTCCTAAAAGAAATATGTACATAACACATTCAAATACCAATATGTGACAATGTGACTTTGAGAATGGGACAAAGGCATACAGGTGGGTCAAGTAGCAATTTGGAATGGAAACCATGCATACATTTGTACTGAATATTTATTGAAAAAATGACAAAATATTGCAGAAGATTTGCTAAACAACAGAAACTGTCAGTACAAACCAAGCACAAAAACATTGCAGCAAAAGACAAAACTAACAATAATGAGGATTACAAAGTCACATCAATGCATACCATCCAAGCAAACTTACTTGATNATAGATAAAACAATGCAGTTACAAAGAGTTAGATATAACAAAAATACTTAGCTACGGAAGTGAGTTGCATTCATCATCCAAGGAGTCTTCCAAATAAATGGCTTGGCAGATGATCAAAAAACATGTTGCATACAGTTACTTCTGGTCAAGACTAGTTAATTAGTTATGGCACTGTGTTTTTAACTATCCAGGAAACTGAGACAATGGCCTTTGTTTGACCAGTACTGACCAATGATCATCCCTTAAACCAGCATTTTACCTTATAAGGATGCCAGTTAAAGGGTATGCTGCATTCCTTTAAGATGACCTCATGTCTGGTATACATATACCAGTATATACTGGTGAAGCATTATTGTTGGTGAGACATAACTGATATTAAATAAATTGTGCTAACCCAACACGAGGGTGAAAAACTGAATCAGAAAATATGTATGCAGGAAAAACAAGTGGTAATATAGACATTATTGAAATTAAACAATATGGCCACAAACACAATAACATAGCATTAATATTGTCTTCTTAATAGCAAAATGGACATTAAAACATTCAAAGTACAAAAAACAAAAGCAGCTATTGTGCTAAATGTTAAGCAACGTATCAAATGTAGCAACATAGATTAGGCTAACAAACAAAACAACAGCCCCGACCGACCGACCAAAAAAAAAAAAATTAAGAGAAAGGGTATATAAGGGTTAGACAACACCCTTATATATGCTCATCATTATTCACACAGGTGTTGAAAATTAACATGCAAATGGGCGTGCAGTACGTGAAATTTGCCTAATTGCAAAAACAGCCAATTTTGACAGACAGCGCAAGTGCTAATTGCAAGCGAATTTCTAGCACCTGTGCGCCTAAATTTGCACATATTTATGGCTGTTGTTTAACTTGCTTTTTCCTTTTGTCTTTTTGTCTTGGAGGGGCAGGAAAGGCTGTTGTTTTGTGTGTTATCCTAATTATTCTATGTTGCTGCATTTAATACTTTACTTACCCTTTAGCACAACAGCTGCTTTTTTTTAACGTTGAATGTTTCAATGTCCATTTTGCAATTTTGAAGTCAATGTTAATGCTATGTTATTGTGTTTGTGGCCATATTGTTTGATTTCAAAATTCTGACTTTATTACCACTTTCAAATGTTTGTCTTGCATAAATATTTTCTAATCCAGTTTTCCACCCTTGATAGGTCACAACTGCATGTTGGTTTGGGAAGTATTTTTTGAATGTAATATTTGTTGGGCCATTATTGAACTATTTTGGCTTTACATGGAAGTGTTTGTTTACATGTGTTTGTTCTTTTCAATTTTTTTGTCATTTAGTGTAAATTTAGTGATGTGATGTATTTTTTTTTTTATATTTTAATGTGACCTTTTAGCAAATGTTTCTTTTGAATAAAGTTGTTAGTAAAATGTTGGTTGTTTTTTGGGGGTTTGTAATGTGATCTTCTTTCCAATCTCCCAGGACATACAGTGTAAAAAGTCAATTGTGATTGTTTTTAAGCTGTTCCTTTCTCTAAATTGATTGAAAGGCTAAAAACAGCACAATTGTCTTGTTAAAACTCAGTTGTTTGATGCGCATGGCTGTGCGCCAAACTTCAGGAGTGTGTAGCTCATAGTTGTGTGCCAAGGCGGACCCGCTATGTACGTGTGAACTGTGTTTTATCCGTTGATAAATACACCTCACTTTTACACAGTCCTCATTCAGGTAAGTTTTTATTTTTAGTGTAAATAAATATGAACATAATACATTCAAATACCAATATGTGACAATGTGACTTTGACAATGGGACAAAGGCAAACAGGTTGTTCAGGAAGCAGTTTGGAGTGGAAACCATGCAAGCATTTGTACTGAATATTGGTTTTAAAAAAATGACAAAACATTGCAGAAGATTTGCTAAACAGAAACATTACAAACCAAGCACAAAAATAATTGCAACAAAAGATGCAACTAACAATAATGAGGATTATAAAGTCACATCTATGCATACCATCCAAGTAACCTTACTTGATGACACCCCCCCCCACAAACCAGTCCAGGTAAATAGTAATAATGAAAATGCATACGTATTTGAATGCATTTAAATGTATTTTGACATACACACACAAGTGAAATGACTAAATGTTTCTTGACACATGTATTAAAACATCTTTGGCAACAATCCTTTTTTTTCAAATACTTGATTTCTATCAAGCCAAACTACAATGAAATTTTAATTAGATCGCAAATGCTTGGTGACAGATTTTTACAATTCATACTATTGTGTGATGACTTATTATAAAGTGCTTATTAGAATATATACAGCTTGATCTAAATTAGTTTGCATTGTTGCAAAACAAACCAAAGAGTATGAAAACAGTGCAACAAATGTAACAATAAATGAATTAATTTTGTGAATGAGTATAATGTAAAAATGTAGCACTTACCCAAAAGAAGATGAAGCATTAAAGAGTCAAACTGACCCGTAATTGACTGTAGATGCGCACAGAACAGGGAGCAGGTTTGCGCTAATTAATTGCTATGACCTCACCACTGACAGCTTAACAGATCGCCCTGAATAGCACAGCTGCAAACTAATCACCTTAATTGGTGGATTCGCGACCCTTATTGCTCATTTCCCAAGGCAGGAATCTGGCTGGCAAGTGAAGGCGAGTGTACTACCGCTAGGCTCCGGCCCGCGAAAATACGCCTCGTATATCGGCGCGTAAATACGTGCGTCGAGCTTCCTCGTATTTGCTTGGTAAATCAGGGCCTTTGTCTCAGAGCCCACCACCTCCTCCTCCTCCTGCTGTAACTGATGCTGCCAACTGTAGATGCCAGATACTAATGCCGTCCACACTTGGTCTCAGAGCCCACCGCCTCCTCCTCCTGCTTTTACTGATGCTGCCTGCCCAGTACCAATATCTAGATGCCATTAACTAATGACATCCATCCTCTGTCTCAAGGCCTATCGCCTCAACCTCATGGGTTTACTGCGGCTGCCTGCCCACTACCGAGCTGTAGATGCTAGATACTAATGCCATCCACACTTTGTCATAGAGCCCACCGCCTCCTCCCCCTGCTGTTACTGATGCTGCCGCCTGCCCAGTACACAACTCTAGATGCAGGGTACTAATGCCATCCACACTTGGTCTCAGAGCCCACTGCCTCCTCCTCCTGCTGTTACTGATGCTGTCTGCCCAGTACCCCACTGTGGATGCCAGAAAGTAATGCCATTGATACTTGGTCTCAGAGCCCACCTCCTCCTCCTGCTGATACTGCTGCTGCCTGGCCAGTAACAAAATCTGGATGCCAGTTACTAATGTCGTCCACACTTCGTCTAAGGGCCCACTGCCTCCTGCTGTTACTGCTGCTGCCTGTACATTACCCAACTGTAGATGCCAGATACTAATGCCATCCACACTTGGTTTCAGAGCCCACCGCCTCCTCCTGCTGTTACTCATACTGCCGCCTGCCCTGTACCCAACTCTAGATGCCAGATACAAATGCCGTCCTCACTTTGTTTCAGAGCCCACCGCCCCCTCCTTCCGCTGTAAATGATGTTAGCTGCTCAGTACTAAACTCTAGATGACAGGTACTAATGCCGTCCACACTTTGTCTCAGAGCCCACCGCGTTCTCTCCTGCTGTTACTGATGCAGCTGCCTGTCAAGTATCCAACTGTAACTGGCAACAGGCAGCAGCATCAATACCAGCAGGAGGAGGTGGCGGTGTGCTCTGAAACCAAGTGTGGAAGTGTAAGTAACTGATGCCAGTTACTAATGCTGTCCACACTTGGTTTCAGAGCCCACTGCCTCCTCCTCCTGCTGTAAATAATGCTGCCTGCCTGATCAGTACTCAGCTCTAGATGCCAGATACTAATGCAGTCCACACTTGCTCTCAGAGCCCACCGCCTCCTCTTTCTGCTTTTACTGCTGCTGCCTGCCCAGTACCCAACTGTAGATGCCACATACCAGTGCCGTCCACACTTGGTCTCAGAGCCTGCTGCCTTCTCCAGCTGTTACTGCTGCTGCCGCCTGGCCGGTTCCCAACTGCAGATGCCAGATACTAATGCCGTCCTCACTTTGTCCCAGAGCCCATCTCCTACTCTTCCTGCTGTAAATGATGCTGAGCCCTACCCAGTACCTAACTCTAGATGCCAGATACTAATGCAGTCCACACTTGCTCTCAGAGCCCACCGCCTCCTCCTGCTGTTACTGATGCTGCCTCCCCAGTACCCAACTGTAGATGCCAGATACTAATTCCATTCTCACTTTGTCCCAGAGCCCACCGCCTCCTCGTCCTGCTTTTACTGCTGCTGCCTCCCCAGTACCCATTGTAGATGCCAGATACTAATACCGTCCACACTTGGTCTCAGAGTCCACCGCCTCCTCCTCCTGCTGTTACTGCTGCTGTCTGCCCAATAACCAACTCTAGATGCCAGATGCTAATGCCGTGCACACTTTGTCTCAGAGCCCACCGCCTCCTCCTCCTGCTGTAATTGATGCTGCCGCCTGCCCAGTACCCAACTCTAGATGTAAGATACTAATGCCGTCCACACTTTGTCCCAGAGCCCACTGCCTTCTCCTCCTGCTGTTAATAATGTGTTCTGCCCAGTACCCAACTCTAGATGCCAGATACTAATGCCATCCACACTGTCTTAAAGCCCACCGAGTCCTCCTCCTGCTGTTACTGATGCTGCAGTCTGTCCAGTACCCAACTTTAGATGCCAGATACTAATGCCGTCCACACTTTGTCTCAGAGCCCACGGCCTCCTCCTCTTGCTGTTACTGATGCTGTCGCCTGCCCATTACCCATCTCTAGATACAAGATACTAATGCCGTCCACACTTTGTCTCAGAGCCCACGGCCTCCTCCTCTTGCTGTTACTGATGCTGTCGCCTGCCCATTACCCATCTCTAGATACAAGATACTAATGCCGTCCACACTTGGTCCCAGAGCCCACCGCCTCCTCCTCCTGCTATTACTGCTGCTTCCTGCCCAGTACCCAACTGAAGATGCCAGTTAATCCAATGCCACCCACACTTGATTTTGGAACCGACCGCCTCCTCCTGCTGTAACTGATGCTGCCGCCTTCCCAGTACCCAATTGTAGATGCCAGAAACTCATGCCGTCCACACTTTGTTTCAGAGCCCACCGCCTCCTCCTCCTGCTGTAACTGATGCTTCCAGCTCAGTACCCAACTCTAGATGACAGATAATAATGCCGTCCACACTTTGTCTCAGGGCCCACCGCCTCCTCCTACTGCTGTTACTGCTGCCTGCCCAATACCCAACTCTAGATGCCAAATATTAATGCCGTCCACACTTTGTCTCAGAGCCCACTGCCTCCTCCTGCTGTTTCTGCTGCCGCCTGCCCAGTACCCAGCTTTAGATGCCAGTTAACAATGCTATTCATGGCGCATTTTACAAGGTTACAGATCGCAGATAGGAAAAGGCAATCCTCTACACAGCAATGTCTATAGTATCTACAGTTTCCACTCTGTTCATGTAGGTGATGGCCTCAATCTTTAATGCCATCCTTCATCCGTCTCTGAGCTTACCTCCTCCTCCTCATGCTGCTACTGCTGCCGCCTGCCCAGTACCCAGCTGTAGATGCCAGTTAACAATGCTGGTTATGCCGCATTTTACAAAGTTACAGTTAGCAGATAGGAAAAGGCAGCCCCCTTCACTCCTTTTGAGTTATGGCCTCCACCACTAATGCCGTCCTTGTTCTGTCTCAGGGCCCACCGCCTCCTTCTCCTATTACCCAGCTCAAGAAGCCAGTTAACAATGGCATCCACACTTCTCAGGGCCCAATGCCTACTCTTCCTGCTCTTACTGCTGCCTTATGCCCACTGCCCAGTATTCAGCTCTAGATGCCAGACTAGACTCAAGTTTAACAGGGTCTTCTATCCCCTGCTGATTCTGCCAAGCCCGTTCCCTTTAATGTGCTTTCACTAGATAGCAGGCCCTGAGACGGAGTGTTGATGGCATTAGTAACTGGCATCTAGAGCTGGGTGTAGTGCATCTTTAATGACACCCTGAAGTGTGTAATCAAAGTGTGTAACCTGAAATTTGTGATAGAACGTAGAAGGCCACGTCTTTTGCTTTATCCATCGGTACCACGCTTTATCAGACTGAATTTCTGTGTATGTTTACCCGGAACTGAGAAGTGGGAGAGAAGACCCTCTGTATATGTCGGGGGGATTAGATGGGAGACACCAGTATGGGTAACGGGAACCGAGGGGTCCTGGATGACCACATTGAGCCATGAAGTATTTCAGACTTCTCCACAAGTATGTGGCCCTCCTGGGAGACTCCATTCAAAGATCTGTCTACAAAGATCTTGTGAAAATACTGCAGAATGATGAGTTTTGGACTGAGAACCCCCTCAAAAGGAAGGGTGAGATGTCATTTGCAAATGACACGTTGGGGGATCTCTGGGTGAAATGCACAATGGCATAACTTAAACTGCATCATTACAGAACTGACCACCACCTCATACGGTTCTATTTCCTGACCCCTGTCTCTTCGGAGTACATAGAGAGCGTGCTGGCCGACTTCGAACAGGGACCTCAGCCTGCTGTTGTCATCATCAACTCGTGTGAATGGGATGTTATTAGGTATCATGAGCAATCACTAGAATTGTACAAAACAAACCGGGACCACCTGTTTATTCGGCTCACCGAGGTGCTGAGCACCGAATGTCTGGTGATATGGAACATGGTAATGCTTGTTGGATTCAAAGCTGGTGAAGTGCTAGAGTACCCAATTCCTCATATGCACTGGGACATCATAGAAGAGAATTTCTACAGCGCCACTCTGGCAGATTTGCACAAATTTGATGCGATTGACATGCACTTCCACTTCCGCTTCGAGCTGCGCTTCAGGGTTAAAGATGCCACCCACTCGAATCAGCTGGCTTATCAGAAGTATACTTGCATCCTGATGGCCTGATTTCTCAAGCCTGGGGCGTGTAGCAGGAACAGCAGGAAGAGGAGGCGGTAGGCTCTGAGACGGAGAGTGGACAGCATTGGTAACTGGCATCTAGAGCTGGGTACTGGGCAGGCAGCAGTAACAGCATGAAGAGGAGGAGGTGGGCCCTGAGACGGAGCAAGGAGGGCATTGGAGGTTGAGGCCATCACCTGAATGGACAGTGTCGAAGCTGTAGCTATTGGAGAAATGAATGGATGAACGAGATTCCAATCTGTCCCTACCTACTATTAGCGAAACCACATGAAAGGGAACGGGCTTGTCGGAATCAGCTGGGGAAAGAAGACCCTGTTGAGCTTAAATCTAGCCTGGCATCTAGAGCAGGGTACTGGGCAGTGGGCAGGCGGCAGCAGTAACTTCACCGCCCCATAAAATGGCCTTGCCAGCAACATAAAAAAGCCTTCCTTATGTTTTTTTTTTTTACTTGTACAGTGTTATGCAGAGCTGGGGAGTCTTGACATGTCTTTTTAAATGTATTTATAGGCTGTATAAGCTCTATGCAGTCCCGAAAAACAACCCAAATTTTTCCCCTATTGACTTTGAATGATTTTTGGTATTTGAATGATTTATGTACATAATACTTTTCTGAATAAATTGTCATGGTTTTTATTTCTTTGTTTTTTTTTTAATGGTCTGACATTTGCACTCATGTTAATTTGCCGCCACACAACTCTGTTAACTTGTGGTAGTGGTATGGGTTTGTTGTCATTCTGCTGTGCTGCCTGATCGAACTATTTCATACTCACTCTAACTCAACTGATTTTCATACTCACTCTAACTCAACTGATGGTAATGGAAGGAGGTCTAGGTTGCCAAGCACAACATCAAACCTCATTGATTGCCAAGCTCACAAGCAGGGTCAGGCACTAACTTAATGCTCAATAAAGACTGGAGTGTTTGCATTATTTAAATTAAATAGTACTATTATATAAAACTTCCAGGGCCAAATCCACTTTGTGCCAAACATTTTCTTGCTTTTCCATCCCTTCAGGATGTTTCTGCAGGTTTGAATGCCATTTTAGACCTTTGCCCACTATATAAATTGACTTACTCCCCTCAGCTTGGTAGTGGAAACACATAAGGTGGATTCCTTCTTTAACCAGAAGCAATATCATCCATGAATGTTGCTTGTAGCCAAGCCCATGACATCAGAAGCATGTGAAGCAATATGGTCCACAAGCCCTCTTTGCCTATTTCTTCCTATAATTTCTCTTTTCTATGTATATGTACATACATCTAAATGCATACATACATGTTTTGCTTTATGTGCACACATGTCTATACATACATGTATGAGTGCACATAAAGCAAAACAAGCAATATACACAAAAAATAAAAACATACCTGAATGAGGACTGTGCAACTGTGAACACAGTTCATGCGCACATAGCAGGTCCGCCTTGGTGCACAACGTACTCCTGAAGTTTGGCGCATTAGAATGGAGATCACCTAACAAACCCCCTAAAAACAAATAACAACATTTTACAAACAACTTTATTCAAAAGAAACATTTGCTAAAAGGTCACATTAAAATATAAAAAAACAAAAAAAAAACACACACCAATACATTTACAAGACAAAAAATATTAAAAAGAACAAATAAAACACATGTAAACCCTCAATTCCATATAAAGCCAAAATAGTTCAAAAGTGGCCCAACAAATATTGCATTCAAAAAATACTTACCAAACTAATATGCAATTTTAACCTATCAAGGGTGAAAAACTGGATTAAAAAAATTTATGCAGCACAAACCTTTCAAAGTGGTAATAAAGGCAGCATTTTGCAATCAAGCAATATAATATGGCCACAAACACAATAACATAGCATTAACACTGACTTCAAAATTGCAAAATGGACATTGAAACATTCAAAGTAAAAAAAAAAAAAAAAAAAACAGCTATTGTGCTAAAGGGTAAGCAAAGTATCAAATGCAGCAACATAGAATAATTACGGATAACACACAAAACAACAGCCCCTCCAAGAAGAAAAAAAAAAGACAAAAGGAAAAAGCAAGTTAGACAACACCCTTATATATGCTCAAATTTAAGTGCACAGGTGATAGAAATTCGCTTGCAATTAGCACTTGGGCAGTCTGTCAAAATTGTCTGTTTGTATATTTAGATACATATATAATGATATACTACAATAATTATATATATATATATACACACACATATACATATATATATATGTATATATATATATATACATATATATCTATAGAAGCAAACAAGAACGTGTGTGTCCTTGTGACTTTTGTGGAAAATCTAGTTTGATGGAAAAGCCAAAGTTTAGCCTGCGGAAAGTCGCAATATTTACCCCCAGGCGGCTCCTCTGATCAGGCATCGTAAGCGTTTAGCTAGGCGTCTATGTAGAGGAGCTGAACTCGGTTATCTCTTGCTAACAGGAAAGAAATGTCATTTTTTTTTTTAAAGTAATTTTTATCAAAGTTTTTATTTTTGAAACATTACAGAAAGAGAGAAAAAACAACAAGAAAAACAAGAAATAAAAAAGAAAGACTTATAACAAACACAATGGTCATTATTATTGACAGTTAACAATAGCTTACTCTAGAGAAAGTATTGCTTTGTTTACTTATCGTGATGGGTAGTGGGTAAAAATTTTTCCCACATAATCCAGTTTATACGAAACTTATGAATTTGGAAATTGCTAAGAGCTAAAGCACGTTCATAGTAATAATTTGTATGTATCATTGATACCACATCTGAAAGGTTGGGTGTTGTAGAGTGATTCCATTTGGTAACTATAGAAAGTCGGGCTGCAATAAGAATATGGGTGATCAAAGTGCGAAAACAAGGTGGGAAGTTCTCCAGTCCCAAGTTTAATAGTGCTAATGCTGCATTTGGACTAGTTAGTACTCCTGTAACTTTCGAGATTAATACAAAAATAGAATTCCAGAAACTACGTAAATTCTTACATTCCCATAACATATGTAAATATGTACCTAAGTCTCCACAATTCCTCCAACACAGAGGGGAGTAATCTGGCACAAATTTCGATAATCTGAGTGGAGTTCTGTACCATCTATATAAAATTTTTTGATAAGTGTCCCAATGTGAAATACATTTAGAAGCCTTGGAACTGTAGCTAATTGCAATTTTCCATTGGGAGAGCGTAAATGTACTCTGTAAATCCTGCTCCCAAATAGTAAAATAATGAATTCTACTCCAATTATTTTTATTTTGAATCAAATTATAATACAGAGAGATACCTCCCTTACAATAAGTAATCTTTTGACTTCTATTCCAAAGAACTTCTGGGAGAACAATTCCTCGTTCTGGAAGAGATTTCAAAAGGTGATTCATTTGCCATAGTTTAAAGCGGTTAAGAAAGGAGTGGAATTGAGGTAAATCTGAGACGTATTGATATCCCAACCTATACCAGGATTGAATATTAAAGTTTGGGATAAGAAGTTCAAGATACTGCAGAGGTACTGAGATTGGTACTGTGCGTGTATTAATGTATTTTTTATTTTGTATTTTCCTCCAAATAAAGATCATAGCTTCAATTGTGGGTAAATGCACTTGTAGCTCTATTGATAAGTGTAAATTAGCCATCAAAAAGGCCAGATAATTACCAGTTGGTATAAACTTCTTTTCAATATCTAGCCATCTTTTACTTTTATCTGGTTTAATACATATTTCCATATGAGTTATTAAAGATGCCAGATAATAATCCAATATATTTGGTACTCCCATTCCTCCCACTTTCTTAGTTCTAAATAATATTGATTGAGACAAACGTGGTTTCTTATCGTTCCATATAAAATTCTGTATCAACTTTTGCAAGGAGATGATAATAGATTTGGGAATAACAACAGGTATGGTCCTGAACAAATAAAGAATTTTTTGGCAATACCACCACTACCACAAAGTAGTTGGAGCCACTTCAGGTGATTCATTTAACTGAAAAAATTCTTGCAGAATTCTTTTGCAGAATTTTACTTTTAGTAGAATTACGTGCGAATAATGATGCGTCATTTCGCCAAAGATAGGAGAGTGAAGAACCGTTATTCGCATTGATACATAAAGACACCGGTGCATGATCTGACCAGGTAATATTATGAATAGAGGATGAGGATACTTGTTGCAGTGTCCATTTATCTACCAAGAACAGATCAATTCTTGAGTACGATTGGTGGGGAGTAGAAAAAAAGGTAAAGTCCTTTTCGGCAGAGTGAAGCCAAACATCAAAAAGGTCTTCCTTACGCATTACTGACTTCAAAGTCGGTCTTGTGTATTTCTTGCTGTTAGAAGTATCCAATGAAACATCCGGAACACAGTTAAAGTCTCCACAAATTATAAGTGAGCCTTCTTGAATTTGTTTCATCTTTTTAAGCACATGAATCAAAAATTTGACTGAGTGAATATTTGGGGCGTATACAGATACAAATGTTCTAATTATGTTGTTGAATTTAGCTACCAAGATGATGTATCTTCCTTCTGGATCAATGTCCTTCTGAATCAGGGAAAAAGGTACGTCTGATTTGATTGCAATCGTCACACCTTTTTTCTTTTGTGAAGATATAGAGTGAAAAATATGTGGAAAGTCTCTATGAGAGAAATATGGTACATTGTCCTTTTTAAAGTGTGTTTCCTGAATACATAATATATTTGAGCCGTGCCTTTTTGCTTCATCCCAAATAGCATGTCTTTTAAAGGGGGTGTTAAGCCCTTTAGCGTTAAAAGAAAGGATATGGAGCCCCATTATCCATGTTTGTAGCCTCTAAAGAGGTAAGTGCTTTCAGTATTTGGAAGCATAATGTGTTGGAAAGAGATAGCCATTTTGTTAATATTAGTCAAGATATAAACAGCAGAGCCATTGTGGAAAGAAAAACAAAAATGTAAAAAAAGCAAGGTGAAAAACTTAAATTTCTCATCTTTGAGAAGGAAATAAAAAGAAGGGTCCATTACGGATCCATATAGCAGCTTCAAACTGCACATCTCAATTGAGGGGAACTTGAGACATGACACACGCACCGGATTGCTGTATAGAGTGCAAGTTTTCTTCTATCCAGAACATAAGTTTAGGCTTGTTTCCAATCTGGTGATAAACGACCCAGGTTTGCTCCAGATTTAGATGAATTAGGTTGGATAGTTGAGTGAATGTCCCAACTTTCAAGTAAGTCACAACCCTGTTGAGGGTTCTTAACCGTAAAGGTGGATCCATTGCGAAAAATAATAAGCTTAACCGGGAAGCCCCATCTGTATTGAATATGATGCTCCCTTAAGGTTTGGGTCACCGACATAAATTTTTTCCTCGCTAATATTGTAGTTTGACATATATCCGAGAAAAGATTGATATTAGAGTAGGGGTCCGGTAGGTTAGAATCTTGTCTTGATTTAGCCATTATTTGTTCTTTGATGTGAAAAAAATGAATCCTCGCCAAAACATCTCTAGGTATTTTTTCAGGAAGATGCGCAGGTTTAGGTAGCCTATGAGCTCTATCAATCAGCAATTCAAAGGGAGCAGCTCCTGGTATCAGTACTGAGATGAGTTGAGATAGATAATTACCCAGCTCCGATGGAGGTACTGACTCTGGAATTCCTCTAAATTTAATATTATTCCTTCTCGAATGATCTTCCATGTTGGCAAGTTTTAGTTGGACTTGTTGCAAGGTATCTTGTGAAGCAGTAAGTAAATCCACCACTTCATTATGTGCCTCTGCATATTCGCCCATTTTATGCTCAATATGATCTACTCTATCTCCTATCTTATGCACATCATTTTTTATTTGGTGGATCAACGATAAAAAATCTTGGTGCAAAGAACTACGTAATGATATTAACATCTCCTTAAGGGTGGTGTCCGAAACTGGGCAATCAGAAGTAGGGAAAGTCCCTATAGGATCTGAAGGTTCGGTTTCTTCCGATATAGGGAATATAGCCAGGCTTACCCTGTGTGGAGTGTCCTCCGAATTCGTCAGTTTCAGTTTGGATTTAACTGGACTTGCTTGAGTAGAGGAGGAACGAGATGTGGTATCCGAATTCCCCTCTTTCTCTCTTGAGGCGTCCTCTTCAGCCTGATTATGAAGGCCGTTCGTAATCTTATGGTTTCTGGAGGCCCGCCTACCTGCGCCATCTTGATAGGACTGTTCCGAGGCCGTGAAAAATTCAGTCAATTTCCGTGGTGTGGAGCCGGTTTTCCGCTTGCCCATCGCTATGCAGTGGTTCCCGGTGACTTCCAAGATAAGGGTAAGAAGAAAAAAAAGCTAGAAATAGTTGCTAAATATCCCGGTGTTTGGTCACGCTACAGAGCCTCAAGCAGAAGCTGCCATCCGCTTCCACTTCCGGCCACGCCCCCCAGAAATAAGTCATTTTAAAATATGCTTATTTCTTAGTGCATAAAGATGTTTTAAACATTTGAACTGCACAAATATTTTTTTAGGGCCAAGGGTAATATGTGTGCCATTAGAAATAATGCTTTTTTAGGGGAACAGTGAGTTTAATGCAAGCTCGCCAGTGTGAAACAGCCGGGGCTGTGCATATCCATTGGAGAGATCGCTTCAGTTCAGGACTTCCGCGCGAGTATGCAAGCACCTCGGATTTGGTTGATGAATTGATTTTAGGGCTCCGATTCTGGTTTGCGAATACACCCGTACGTTGAGCTTCCGATTTGGCTTGATGAATCAGGGCCCCCATCTTCTCCAGTCTTGAAGTTTTGATAAATTAGGTGTATTGTGAGAAGACACTCTGGTTCCTGGCAAGATTATTTTCTTGTGAGCTTCTGGTTTTATTCCCCAGGAATCTTCCAGTAATGACAGTGATATCATTCCTCTGTGCTGCTGGCTGAAAATGTCAATATAGTTTTTTTCTTTTCAGGTACATTTTACACATGGTAATAGTAGGTGGATGTTTCGGTGCCAACATAGAGGAAGCAATTCTTTACTTTTTAAAGCACACATTTGAAAATTAAAATTATAGATACTAATCAATGAACAAGCCAACAAAATGCCGAACAACTTTTTTTATCTAGTAAGGTGTATCCAGCAGCTGGGTGTATTCATGTTAATTAATCAAAAACAACATTTGTTGATCTGTTAGACTACTGTAATTATTGTGTATTGCTTTCTTAATCAGTGATTGGTAGGTCATTACAAATGTGGATGTTGCATAATGACTTAACAAGGGGAACATAGTATTGTGTTCTTAGAAGTGAACATATTGTACAGATGTATCTAGTTTATATGTATGAAACAACAAAGCATACTGGTTTTGAATACATGGTAATTTAGATAGGTAAATAATATGTGTTCACAAGCCTTCATTATTCAAATAAACCCATATTTTAATGAGGGTTCATTAAAGAATGAAGGAACATCAGTGTTAAATAACAAATTAAAAATTATTTTGTTTATCGTGTGCTTATACAAAGTGTTGACAATGCATTAACTGATAAATATAAATTATTATTCTACGTGTAGACATGAATAAAGAACCAAAAAAAGAATAATAGCAATGTTTGTTAGGTATCAGTGGATCTTTATGAATACTATCCCATCAGACTACTTTTCACAGCTTCAATGTTCGGTGAAATAATTAGACATAGATCTGTTTCACAAATGCCCTTCCATCCTGAACTGATGTGACCCCTTTGCTTTACAGTATGTGCAGTGAGAAAAAAAAAGCCTACATGAATAATATGTAACAAGACTGAGGATGACTTTCTTCCCCATAAGAGTCTCCTGTGACTATCAGCTGCCTGCTCCCTACAGTCCAATAGGTTGTAATTGATTCTTGTTAACCTGTTAACAAGTTATTAGGAGACTGTATTCAGTTTTTTTGAAACCCAGTTGTTCAGGCTAGATGCAGCTGCTTTTGTTTTCCAAGGCAAGTATTTTGACTTTAAGCAGCACTGAGATAAATGAAAGTTAGTTACAAGCAGAAAGGTAATACAACTATTTTATATTTAAAAAAGTGACAGCCATTATACACAGTGCTCGAGCATAATAAATGTAATTTGGTTGGATTATACCTCTACTTGAAGCCTCAACTTCATGTGTGGGTAGGTGGTCTGCATGCCTCTGTCTAGGAATGTCTATGCACTGATACAGTGAACCTGATTTAATATGGCTCACCAGGACTGGAGAAAATACACTTTCATCAGTGAACCTGGGTGATCCAGCAAACCTGGAATATATTTTAAACCTGGAATAAAATATAAATTGATGACTTGCTGGTATCAAGCACCAGCGCAATTAGTAAAAATGTTTCCTCACCTGTTCTGTAGATCAGACACGGGTACTCTTTTTAATATATTCAAGTTGTACCAAATCTTAGTCTCCTATTGATCAGGGGTGGCAGACATAATATAAAGACATACAGAGATTATTATTCAAGACCACTCTGAGCTGGATTTAAAAAATGTTTCATCCTTATCATACTGAATACATTTTACCACTACATCACAATATTTTGTACCATTGCATCAGTCTCCTGAACAGGTTGTTCCTCCTACCTCCTCCACCATGGCATCTGTTCTGTAAATTTACCCAATAGTTTCTTTCATTTTCACTGGTTTGAAAATTTTGTATGCGAAGAAGCAGCTCAAAGGCTTCTCCCCCAGGTGCCCCATTTTTTTTTCTCAAGCCCATCTTATTTGTTATTTTTTCTTGTGGTCTATATTCAAAAAACTCTTATTAGACTGCCTGATCACATTTCAATCTTTACCACAACGTTCTTACCTTGTTATGTATACATGTCAGTATTTATATTATCTGTTTAATTTGGAAGTTTTCACATGGTCTTTTGTACCACTGTACTAATCTAGGCTGTCTAATTAACTGAATTTGAGCCACAGGCTATATATATTTTTATTACAATTTTAAACATGGAAAAAAATCTTTACTTTTCCTGACTAAGCCAAATCCTCTTGTAATTGCATCTCACATGCTTCCCCTTTTCCCTGCAGCTCACAGAGGGTTTTGGCAGCAAAGGAAGAGCTCTCAATCCAAAAAGCTAAAAGGCTTGTAAGTCAGCAGTTGCCTACTAAAACATAGTTTCTTTACCACTGTAGTGAATAGTGTTGTTGTTCGAATTCGAGTCATCCCAATGTTCGACCCGAATATGGCCGTTCGAATTTGGGTTGACCCGACCCGAATTTTGTTGGATTTGACGCCCCAAATTTGACCCTCCCACAATGCCTAGGGACCTCCCCCATGATGCCTGGGGCCCTCCAATAACAGCAGGGATGCTCCCCTCCATGTTTGTTGTGGCAGGCAGCCGATTGGCTGTCTGTCACTGCATGCCACACAGGCAGCCATTGGCCTATACAAGGCCAGGGCGTGCCTGCATTTACCACTCCTGACCGAGATTTGCTAGCATCACAACCTTTCTGTGCTGCTTGGCTTGCTTTGTCAAAGTAAAAAAAAGGGCTTTACTTAGACTGTGTCACACTCACACTATTAGTCAGATAGATTGTTGGATTGTACTGTATTGGTGCAGTCCTCAAATCTACTGTGCTCAGACAAGTAGAGTGCTTCACTGTTAGCTAGATAGATAGATAGATAGATAGATAGATACATTGATAGATTGATAAATAGTCAGTCAGTGTGTTACATACATGCAGCCAGAGTCAGGGTAAAAAAAATACAGATATTTAATTCTGATACCACTTGCAATCTATCAAAATGAACAGAAAAATTTCTGTATTTCTATAAAAACTACAGATATTTAATTCTGATACCACTTGCAATCTATCAAAATGAACAGAAAAATTTCTGTATTTCTGTAAAAAAAATACAGATATTTAATTCTGATACCACTTGTTATCTATCAAAATAAACAGAAAAAATGTTGTATTTCTGTAAAAAAATGCAGATATTTAATTCTGATACCATTTGCAATCTATCAAAATGAACAGAAAAATTTCTGTATTTCTGTAAAAAATACAGATATTTCATTCGGATACCACTTGCAATCTATCAAAATGAACAGAAAAATGTCTGTATTTCTGTAAAAAAAATACAGATATTTAAGTCTGATACCACTTGCTATCCATCAAAATAAACAGAAAAATTTCTGTATTTCTGTAAAAAAACATGTAGATATTTATTTTTGATACCACTTGCTATCTATCAAAATAAACAGAAACATTTCTGTTTTTCTGTAAAAAATACAGATATTTAATTCTGATATCACTTGCAATCTTTCAAAATAAACAGAAACATTTCTGTAAAAAAATACAGATATTTCATTCTGATCCTACTTGCTATCTATAAAAAAAGCTAGAAAAACTTCTGTATTTCTGTAAGAAAAATACAGATATTTGTTTTTGATACCACTTGCTATCTATCCAAAAGGACAGGGAGAAGTAGAAGGAGATGCCGAAGGCTGTGAACATGAACTGTGAACTCTTCCCATCAAGGTGTCAGCAGGCCGTGTAGCAGTTGACGACTAATCAGTACACTCTGCAGAGGGGGTATTGAAGTCATTGGCGATCCAAGCCTTATTCATTATAATAAAAGTGATTCGGTCGACATTTCCTGAGGAGAGCAGAATCCGCTTGTCACTCACTACGCCCCCAGCTGCACTGAACGCTCTTTCAGATAAGACACTTGTGGCTGGGCAGGCAAGGATCTGATTGGCATGTCCTGCCAGCTCTGGCCACTGCTCAAGCTTGGATACCCAGTAGCCCAGTGGGTCCTGGCTTTCCAGGTTGCAAATGTCCCATGTAGAGCTCAGGTATCCCTGCACCATGACTGAGTAGCGCTGCTGAGTGTCATTGGCAACTGATTGCTGCACGACTGGTAGCTTGCTTCCGCTGAAAAAAAGCCTGCATAGTTTGGCTTAGACGACCTCTACTGCTGCTGCCACCCATGCCGCACTTCTTGGTAGTGCTGCATTTTAGGTCCCCTGTATTGGGGCAAGATCAGTTGTTGTATCTGAGGCTTGTAACGTGGATCCAGTAATGTAGCAATCCAATAGTCGTCAGTCTTTGTTTTTATGTGTTGTATACGTGGATCTTTGGCTATGCACTCCTGCATGAAGGCTTTCATGTGGCTCCAACTCCCCACAGCTGAGATAATTCTGGACCCACACTCCTGTGGGTCCAGCAGCACAGGGTCATCATCATCCTCCTCCTCTGCCTGGTTTTGCCATCCACGGATCATGCCGCCTTGTGTTTGGGTGGATGGATGCCATGTACCCTCAATATACTCCTCTGCCCCTTTCTCCCATGCCTGCAATGTCCTCCTCATCCTCTTCCACTTCCTCCTTTTCCTGGATATGTGGTGCACTATGCCTAGAAGGCACGCATGTCTGAGATGATGTTTGAAACGTCATCTCTTGATGCAGCGCCCGCTCTGTGTCGTGTCCGAGATCCACCATCATCTGTTCCAGCAGGCATATGATGGGGATGGTGTCGCTGACACAGGCCTGATCTCTGCTGATCATCCTGGTCGCCTCTTCAAAAGGTTACAATACAGTGCACAAAGTCACAAGTCCTCAATTTGCAGCCACTCTGCAGGGCTGAAGAAAGGTAGTGTGGGTATACGTCTGAAACGAACAGACTCTGCCACGTAATCCACCACCGCTTTCTGTTGTTAAGCCAGCTGCTGCAGCATGTAAAAGGTGGAATTCAAATGTGTGGCCACATCACAAATTAACTAGCAGGTTGAGATTTCGCTGTAAATCCACCAATCTGGCACTGGCTGTGTATGACAGGCGGAAATGGGCTGCCAACTTTCTGGCCTTCAGCAACAGCAGCTGGAGAGTTAGCCATATGTCCTCCTGCTTCCGCAAGGCACTTAGAATGGCTGCCCCCGTGTGGCTGAGGGAACCCAGGCTTCGCAACCTCAGGACTGCGTGGCAACGTCTGAATTGTGCACCGAAATAGCAAACTGCAGGTTGTTGCTGGCGGTGAACACATGCTGCCGAATGGGAGGTGCTGGTTCTCCATGGCAAAGTGTCCCTGGAGGAAGAGGTTGAGGCACAAGAGTCAAAGGGGGAGGTGGAAGTGGAGGTTGAGGAGAAAATTGCCTGGCGATGTGCTCTGGGCGTTTGTAGGTATGCAGGCCTTGCTGCAGCTGCATCTTCCCCTGCTGCCACCAAAGTTACCCTGTGAGCTGTATAGAAAATATATCTTCCCACTCCATGCTTGCTCAACCAACTGTTGGTTGTCAGGTGCACCTTGCCAGAAAATGAGTGCTGCAGGGCTATGGACACATTGCTCTGCACGTCTTCATGCAAAGCAGGAAGACATTTTTCTGCAAAATACTGTCGCTTAGGCGTAACGTACTGTGGGTTCGCGCAGAGGAATGCGTAACGGAATGCTTTGGAGTCCACCAGCCGGTAAGGAAGGAGCTCTAACGCAATCAGCTGTGCAATTGCCGCATTGATTATCTTTGTTTTGGGGTCATTTGGGCCATATTTCCTCCTGCGCTCCAGCATCTGGGGGATGGAAGGTTGGATTCTGCTAATGCTAACCACAGAAAGATTGGATGATTGGGTAGAAGTTGTGGGGGATGGCAATGATGCCTGGTCCTGACTGCTAGCAATGCGGCAAACAGCAGGCGATCTGCGTTGGAGTCATAGTCGTCCATCGTCCAAAGTTGCCTGTTACCACAGCTATGCCTCAACAACCGCGACCGCCATCAGGAGCACCAGCTCCAGAGCACCTTTCAGCCCAGTTAGATGTTCACCCGTGTGGGCATTTTTTATTGTCCATAGTGATGACAACACTATGGTCATCTGCAAACTGTGTGCTCAACACTTGAAACGAGGCAAAAACCCAAACAAACTTGGAACAAGTTACATGAGCACACATTTAAAAAGCCACCACCCGGTAACCTGGCGGGAACACCTGGTCAAAGTACAGAGCTCTGTGCGACCACCTCCGCCCAAGAAGCAAGCTCAAACTGCTCGATCTTCCTCCGCTGACTTTTCTCCTTCTGCCACCAAAGTTATCCATGCTGCTGCCAGCAATTTGAGTGGGGCATGTAGCCGAGCATTACCTTTTTTTACCTTGTAGCTAATATGCTTCATAAAGTGTAAATTTGTGTAGTAAGTGGATTTTTTTATAGGGGGGGAGGTTGACACCAAAAATGTAAGTGCGCTGTGAGTGTTTTGTATGCAGCACTTTCCTTCAGTCGGGACGCTTGTAATATGCAGCACAGCATACAATATATATACTGCAGTATACACTGCATCTGAGTGTCTGTCTCTCAGTGAAAATGTGATACTGTGCATGCAGTCAGGGAGGGTACCCTGCCTCTGGCTGCGTGTATGTTACACACTGACTATCTATCTATCTATCTATCTATCTATCTATCTATCTATCTATCTATAATACAGTTCAAGGAAGCAGTGGCCTTTTGGAGCCAGTTTGAAAAACCAACCTGGACCACCGGTTTATTCGGCTCACCGGGGTGCTGAGCCCTAAATGTCTGGTGATATGCAACATGTTCATGTCTGTTAGATTCAAAGCTGGTGAAGTGCTAGACTACCCAATTTCTAATGTGCGCTGGGACATCATAGAAGGGAATTTCTACAGCGCCACACTGGCAGATTTGCACCAATTGGATGTGATTGATGTGCACTTCCACTTACGCTTCGAGCTGCGCTCCAGGGATAAAGATCCCACCCACTCAAATCAGCTGGCTCATCGGAAGTATACCTGTATCCTGATGACTCATATTGATTAAGCCTGGGGCGTGCAGCAGGAACAGCAGGAAGAGGAGGCGGTGGGCTCTGAGATGGAGCATGGACAGCATTGGTAACTGGCATCTAGACCTGGGTACTGGGCAGGTGGCAGCAGTAACAGCATGAAGAGGAGGCGGTGGGCCCTGAGACGGAGCAAGAAGGGGATTAGAGGTTGAGGCCATCAACTATATGGACAGTGTCGGAGCTGTAGCTATTGGATACATGAATGGATGAACGAGATTCCAATCTGTCCCTACCTACTATGTAGCGAAACCACATGAAAGGGAATGGGCTTGGCGGAATCAACGGGATAAAAAGACCCTGTAGAGCTTGAGTCTAGTCTGGCATCTAAAGCTGGGTACTGGGCAGTGGGCAGGCGGCAGCAGTAAGAGCAGGAGGAGTAACACAGCCATCCTTACTATGTTTCAGGGCCCACCACCACTGTAGGTCAGTGGGAATCTCATTCATCCCAATAGCTACACCTTGTACACTGTCAATTAAGGATGATGGCCTCAAGCTGTTGCTGCTGCCACCGCCTGCCCAGTACCCAGCTCTAGATGGCAGTTAACAATGCTGTCCACACTCTGTCTCAGGGCCTGCCATCTCCTCCTCATGCTGTTACTGGTGCCGCCTGCCCACTGCCCACTACCCAGCTCTAGATGCCAGACTAGATTCAAGCTCAACAGGGTGTTCTTTCTCCGCTGATTCCACCAAGCCGCTCTGTTTCATGTGGTTTCACTACATAGTAGGTACGGATTGGAATCTCGTTCATCCATTCATGTCTCCAATAGCTACAGCTTCTACACTATCCATATAGGTGATAGCCTCAATCTCTAATGCTGTCCTTGCTCCTTCCCATGGCCCACAGCCTCCTCCTCATGCTGTTACTGCTGACGCCTGCCCACTAACCAGCTCTGGATGCCAGATACCACTGCTGTCCACGATCCATCTCAGGGCCCACCGCCTCCTCCTCCTACTGTTGCCACCTGTCAGTACTCCATTCATAAATATGGCATTACAGCCATCTAAGTGGCATTGATGATGCACTACACCCAGCTCTAGATGCCAGTTACCAATGTGGTCCCCGCTCTTTCTCAGTGCCCACCGCCTCCTCCTCCTGCTGCTGCCACCTGTCACTTGTAACTTATAACAGAGCTGTCTAGCTGGCTAATTTGTTGACTGAAAGACCCCCCTCAGAGACCTCTGCCTGTACTCTGAAGCCTGTGTATGGCTTGTAACGGAGCGGTGAAACCTGGTGGCTATTTTTTGGACCAGAGGAACCCCCTCGTGCCCGTCTCTGCCTCTACTTAGAGACCCTATAAAATCCGGCATGTTCCCTTGACCGCCCCATAAAATGGCCTTGCCAGCAACAGAAAAAAGACTTCCTTATTTTTTTTTTTTTTTTACTTGTACAGTGTTGTGCAGAGCTGGGGGAGTCTTGACATGTCTTTTTAAATGTATTTATAGGCTGTTGAAGCTCTACACAGTGCAGAAAAACAACCCAAATTTTTCCCCCATTGACTTTATTAGAGTTCAAATTCGACGTTCGATCACCTGAATAATTATGCATTATTCGACCGAATAGCGGTCAAATCGAATAGTGAGCTATTCAACCAACACTAGTAGTGAAAGATTGCGCGTCCTACATAAATAAAACTCTGCTATGCTTTGCATTATTTTAAAAGCATCAGTCTTCATTAAGCAGACTTTAATGACAGGCTTACTGTGGGATTTTGCAGGGGCATGACGAGAAAACTCATTGTACAGATTCACTTTAAATTAAGTTGCATTTTTTTTTTAAATGGGACCTATAAATATTACATCTACACAACATTGCATTTTGGTCTACTTTATGGGCATAAAATAGATGATCTAAAATCAATAAATTGAGATTCCTGCTCACTTACATGGCCCTATTGTGATATACAGTTGTAAGCACACTTACTGCAAACATTACTTCTACTAGAACATTTGAGGATGTTACAAAAAGGGATGTAAGCATGTGCTCTCCTTAAGATTTAGTCAACTAAGCGTTACTCAGGCTGTAAAGCATGAGAAAAGAAGCTTTTCATTTCATTTCAGGACACAGGACAACACAACAGTCTGTGTTTATAATAGGCAAAACCAAAACTAAAGCAACTGTTGAGATTTCCCAAAGTCCTTCAATAGAATGCTATTTTGAAGCAGATGTTTGAAGTCCCTGGTGACTAGGCTAATCCCATCATTTTACAGCCTTAAGCAGTGGTTTCCTGATCCCATATTAGCATGTTTAAATACAGATATATTATAGATTCTCACAGTGGCAGGCATAGCCAATAGTGGGCCTCTCTGCAGAACTGACTTGGGGCCCTCTATTGGCTGAGGATGGTCCAGGTCCCTTGTATAGTTGCTCACTTTGTACCTCCCTATATCTGCCTTTGGATTCTAATGCAAAAAAGGTAAATCCTTTTTGAGCAGTTACAGGCACTACTTGGGTCACCAAAATGTATAACATTTTGCACAATCTACTATGCCTAAATACCATTTTTGAAAAGTTACCAAAAAGCCTATCTTTTTTATTTTCTGATGTATATGAGATGGTAATGTATCTGTAAGTTCATTTTTAAAGACTCTAATACACCTAAATGGAAGGCCATACTGAATCAAGACACCATTCTTTCTCTTTGGTCCACCATTTTTAACTTTCATTACAAATGTTTTTCTGCTGGTAGAAAATGTCAGATTGTCTATTAATACCTATACCCCCCACTATTATTGAAATTGTAGAAATCATTGATTTCGGGAAAAAAAATCGAAAATTCTATCTGCAAGATGTAGAAATACCTAACAGATATGGCTACCATAGGACATACTGCCCTTTGTATTTGCTGTAGGCTCTCTCAGACAAGGAGGAGAGAAGTGACTCATGGGCCCTGATTCATCAATAAAATGCGTTCGTGCTTCCAGCGAGCCGGTTTCCCGCAGCCCGGAGCCCAGTGCGCTCGTACACGCGCCTTCACTGCCAGCCGGATTTCTGCCTTGATAATACTGAGCAATAGGTGAATCTGCCAATTAAGGCGATTAGATTTCAGCTGCGCGATTAAGGAGGATCTGTTAAGCTGTCAATGGTGAGATCAAAGCAATTAATTAGCGCACACCTGCTCTCTGTTCTGTGCGTATCGTATCTACAGTCCATTACAGGTCAATTAGAATCCTTAATGCTTCATCTTCTTTTGGTTAAGTGCTACTTTTTTAGGTTACATTGTACTTATTCACAAAATAATTATTTATTGTTACATTTGTTGCACTGTTTTTATATGTGTGCCAAACATATTTTATTGCTTTGCTCAAACCAAAGACCAGAATGTCAAAAGGCGTTTATGCCTGTCCCGCAAGGTCATCCATGACCTGTACATCTTGCTGGAAGGGAAAATTGCAGCAAAAACAAAGAGAAGCTAGGCTATGCCGGAAACGCCTTTTGACATCCTGGTCACGCAAACTTTCCAGGCGGCTACGCTCTAAGAAGATGCGTGGTGCCCGTACTGTTTGCGATGTGTGAGCTTGCTCTTCTGTTTGCTGCTGTTGTTGTTTTTGCTGCTGCTGTTCTTCCAGCATCAGATATGTGGTGTTTAATGCAACAACAGCAGTTGTGAAGAGCAAGTCGAGTTCCAAATTTGGATCCATGACAACTGCAAACAAAATCCTTGAACATGCGCACTTTTGAATGAACGTGTGTGCACGTGCGTGCATGCGCGTTTTAATTCCTATAAATATACACAGAGTTTCATAGTCATTCTGGTCATGCAAACCTAAACTTGCTGAAAAAAAAGAAAAAACGGAAAAAGAACAAAGGAACAAGAACAAGTAAGAATACACCATTGACTTTATTCCTCCAAAAAATGTTTTGGGTATGTTGTCTCTCTTTTTTTGACTTCTAGTTACATGGAGCCAAGGAGAATGGCCACCACCACTACCACTGCTGCTGCTGGCAGCCCCACCACCACTACCACCCCAGGGTTTCAGTCCATAGACCAACAGGCAGCTCCCTCAGACCAGCTAGGTTGCTCTGTGAAGCAGGCCAAGTAACATCTAGGCCCCTGGTCCCTCAACCTGGCACCTCAGCCAGTTTGAGCCAGACCAGGGGCCTAGATGCTTCCAAGGCAACCAGCTTCATTCCTGAGCAAAATGCAGCCCTCATGGAGTCCTATGTACAACATTTTCCTAGACTCAGTGGGGACTTGCACTCCCAGACTTCCCATGCTGCAAGGCATGGACTCTGGGAGAAAATTGCCAGGAGTGTTAATGCAGTGGGCAGTACAACACAGACCATTACCCAGTGTCAAAAAAGTGTGAGTGACATCTTCAGACACGTCAAAAGGCTCCTGGGCACAGGAGCTGGAAGGAGTGGTACCTATCCTGAACATCTTGTGCAGCGTCTCAGGGAGTACGAAAGACTGGCGTTGCCATTCATTGGGCCAGAAACAGTAGTAGGGGTGGACTACCGGGATGACTCCAATGCTTGGCAACCATGTAAGTTCTATCCTTTTACATTACTTAATTACAAATGTAATTTATTTTTGCATTTTTTTGGGATTGCAACAGTTTAGTCATTAGCATTGAGAACAAAATAGCATTGTGTTTTTACGTATTTATGCTTGGGGGTGAAATATGAGATAATTTTTTGAAAATGACCTCTTTGGTGTATTTTTACCTTCTTTTGACTTGCATTAACAATGTGTGTTTTTCTATTTTTTTACAATAGTACGCCCTGAGACGCAGCAGTCCCCTCCTGCCCTCTGTGCTCGGGGTGATGTGGATGATGAGGATTTCACTTCGCATCGAGATGACACTGGCCTTTCTCCTGGTAAGATGAACCCATGAACCTTCATGGTTTATCTGGTTTCACATTGTGCACGTGTTGTGGTGATCCGATCAATCCAAATGAACTTGGGTTAGAGTCAAGCTCACTCTTTCATTTGTTTTTGTGCTTTCATCACCAGCTCACTATCTACAGGAGGAGGTTGTTGATCCACTGCAGAGAAGCCTGGAGGAGAATCCAGGTAATTTGATTTGTGTGTGTGTGTTCAGCCTTTCAAAAGCTATGTAATAACCTTCGATCTTTCTATAATGCATCTATATATAGATAACATTTGTTAATTTTTTGCCAGATTCTGGTGCAGCCTCCTTTGGGAATGTGTGAGCCTAATATGTCCAAAAAAATGTTGTGTGTGCGAAATATTGGGGACTTTTGATATGTGAAGACTTGTCTCCACATTCATTCATTTTGATGTGATATATCATGTGCCTTTGTAGAACATCTATGTCTGCTGGTTTCTGGTTCTGAAGGGTTTTCACGGGCTGCATCCTCTGTGGAGGTAGGCAAGAACTGGTCAATTAGTGTTTATTTTTTGATGTGTTGGG
>NC_092859.1:64955455-64979259 GCF_032062135.1 Pyxicephalus adspersus
ATCGTCTGATAGAATCGGTCCAAGAACAATCGGCCAATTTGGATGCCTACATGTTCAGAGTTGACAATCTCTGTAACATGTTAAGTGAATCCCTAGGCCAACAATCTCGCCTACATCAGGCGATTTTTCAAAGGCTGGGTTGGCAAATCCCGATAAGCCCTGCTGGCCCCCATCTACTGCAAAACAGCCAGCTCCATTCTTGCCCCTGGCCCTCCACCCAGTGTGCCTGGCCCTCCACCCAGTGCCCCTGGCCGTCCACCCAGTGCCCCTTACCGTCCACCCAGTGCGCCTGGCCGTCCACCCAGTGCGCCTGGCCGTCCACCCCGTGCGCCTGCCCGTCCACCCAGTACCCCTGCCCATCCACCCTGTGCCCCTGCCCATCCACCCAGTGCGCCTTGCAGTCCACCCAGTGCCCCTGGCCGTCCACCCCAAGCCCCTGCCCGTCTAGGGACCAAATATGGCACACCGCACTTCCCTGACACTTGTCCGGAACAGATAAATGTGCTTGCTAATAGGTCAACTACTTTTCTGTTGGTTAAAATGACATACTAAGGTGTTCAGCTGTGTATTCTATGCCAAATGTATTCTTGAATGATGTTACAATTACATATATTTTGAAGAAGACATATCTAACATACCCATCTCTGTTACTTTTAAGGTCACAGGATGTTTTGACCAAGTGACCAATGGAGGAATGGAGCAAACTCGGCCAAGCTGCAGAACAGGTTTGTGTAGGATAAGAGCATGTTCAAGATTTTATGGTTCAAATACTCATTGTGTAAAAACTAAGGTTTATTTTTTGTGTTTTTTAGGGATGGAATTGAATTAGCCATGTTTGAAATGTGCACTGAAATAAAAATCAAATTAAATTCACAAAATCTGGCTATTAGGTTTTTTTTACAAAAGTTTAATTTTTTTAATCTCCCCTCAATAACTTAAAATATCCCAACAAACATCCCGAGGGGGGTCAACCCGAAAGTTCTGCTCCATGGCAGACATCCTCCTGTGTAGCCAATACAGGCTTTACTGTATACTTTCTGGTGGAGTTTGGTCCAAACATTTTTTAAAAGTACTGTCCTTTTAAAAACCAAACTAATGAAAATATAAACTTACCAAGAGGATGTCTGCCATGTCGCCGGGGTTGGGGTGGCGGTGGTGGCGGTGTTGGAGGGCTCGGAAGCTCCTCTGGTGGCCTGGCTGCCTCCGTCGCTGTGGAACTGGCTGTGTTTGTAGAAGGAGACCAAAAAAATAAGAGAGGTAAGTACTGACCAAATGGAACAGTATAACATGCAGCTAGTTCTTAAGTTGCACAGTGCTAAATAATTTAAAATATGTTATCTCATCAAGTTATGACTGTTTTGCTGTTTACACAGAGCAAAACAAGAAAGAAAGGTGAATCCTGGGGCCAATGAAGGTTTGGTGTCAATGAAGATTGTGGGTTTTCACAAGGGACAAACTTGTCTAAGTGACATTTAACCTTTGTCTTCCGGTAAAAGCTGCCTAGACATTAAGCTAGTCATACACTCCTAATGATACTTGATAGAACTAGGTCTAACAAACTATCTCTTAGTTTATAGTCATGGTTCTAAAGCAATGTTTACAATATCTAAAATGGAGAAATACTTACAGTCAGATGAGGAACTTCTGTCTTGTGAAGGAGATGCTGGTGGCAAGTGCGCTGCAGCAGCTGTAGATAAAAAATGAGCAGCATAAGTAAAAGTGGGTGGGCAGGACTAAAGTAGATTTGTAAGGTTAGTTAAGGTGAATAGATTATTGCTGAACTTCTAAATGATACATCCTGGCTACATCCAAAAATATTAAGCAAACATTTGTCAGTAAAACTATGGCCAACTAAACAACTCATGTCTATTTTTAGTCATGCTAGCCAACAACCTAGAAAGAACGTTCATTTGATGCATGATTAATGACTGGAAGCTACATGAAATCCTGCTAGATCTTTCTTTGTATTTGTAACCAAAAATGGTGAAAGTAGTGTGAGAATGTGTTGAATTTCAACGTATGTTACAAAAGTTGATTCTAAGGTTAGCTTACAGGCAATCTTCTCGGCTGCCTCCTTTCCTTTATCGGAGGACTGCGGATGTGGTGCAGCGGGCTCCTTCTCAGGAGATGGCTCCTCCTCCAGGATGGCTCCTCCTCCACCAGGGATGGCTCCTCCTCCACAACCGGCTCCTCCTCTGGGGATGGCACCGGCACCTCCTCCCCCGGGGATGTTGTCTCCTCCTCCTCCACATCCTGGGGGATGGCCAGGAGCCTGTGTGGCCGCTGGATAATTCGCAGCCGGCGTGATGGAGAGTTGGCTGTAATAACAAAATCAAATATACCAAATTAATAAGGGTAGTAAAATATAGGAAGTGAAAAACAAATAGTTCTAGGCTAAACAATACCACTTTACACAAACAACAAACATTCTAAAACACCAGTCCTTAACAAGAGGAGAAGACAAAATGCCAAACTTACCAGACAGGATGCGGTCCCCCACTTCACGCACCAAATCGGGTCTCCTCCGCTTCATGTTGAATTTGTGCGACAGTTGGGCGCCTCCCTGCAGGGGTCCAGAGCCTGTCTGCAATCCACTCAGCAATTTGTCTTTTGACAAAAATAGACTGCTGCTGGTCATACCTCTGCCTAATCATTGTCTAAAGAAAATGTGAAACAAAATGTGAGTTATTTTGACAACAACCAAACAGCTGTTAAAAAGAAAAAAAAAAGGATAACTAATTCATTGACTGATTTATATATTTTCTGTTGCAAATTGACATAGTTTGGTTGCAAATGTAAACTGTTTGTTATTATTGTGTGTAGATATATATGGGTATACTATTACTATGAAGCTTCCAGTTGCCACTCCACTAAGCTCAATCCTGTTTAAACCATTGTAAAACCAATAATTGTGCTCCTAGATGTAAACTCTGTTTATCCGGTTTTAGTGAAGCATTAGTAAGTGCCAGACATACATACAATCTAGGGGCAAAATGTAAGCACTGTCGCACTGGGTCAGATAATGCAGCACATGTGGATTTATTTTGTTGACACGTGAAAAAAAATAGATCTATAAAAAAAGAGGAGAAATACAAAACATGGGAATATCTATGTGAGACAGTAGAATAATGTGCCTTTACCAAAATCAGGATTGTGGTGTGAGCTAGCCAGAGGGCATTCTAGCAGAAGGCTTCCACTGTCCTCCGGACAAAGAAAGATCATTTCCAGCCTTGCGTGATAGAGATGAGGCAAATTAGTGCTCTTCAAATGATCTACCTCTGATTGATTGAGCTTTATGGGGTAGAATCCTGAAGATTTTTACAAAGCATACATACACACATTAAAATATGTGCATGTACATAGTTGTGAACAGCCAATTTTACGTGTGTGGACCTCTACCCAGCTCTCATCTGCAGCTGTAATCCATTGAAAGAACAATAGAGAACGCTCCATTCTCAGCTGTCATCCGTGCAGAGGATTCCAGCTGCCGATAAGACCTGGGGACACAGGCTGTCCCTCCCCCATTCTATAGCTGTGCTGTGGCTTCTATATAAAAAACTGCTTGGTAAAATATATCCACTCTGTGGGCATGTGTAACGACATCATGGGCACAGTGTGATATCTGTGTGTGGGAATTGTCATATCTTGCAGCCTATGAGGACACTCATAGATAGAAGTCCCAAAATATCTAAGAAATTCCAGGCCACCAAATTACAAGCATTTGAAGTGCACTGCAACAACCTCCAAGAAATGTGGTTGATTAGTAGCTAGTAGGATCCTCAACATTTCAAGTAGTTGCAAACAAGGGTTTAGGACATGTGAAGGATTAAAGATGGTGAGTTCTTAGGCTGAGAAATATGAGAAGCAGCATAAAAGCACATTGCAATGTGTTTCAAACATGCCTAAAACACATTGCAATGTGTTTCAAACATGCCTAAAACACATTGCAATGTGTTTCAAACATGCATGATGCAGAAAACACATTGCAATGTGTTTCAAACATGCATGATGCAGAAAACACATTCAAACATGGAGAAAAATAGGCTTATTCTAGTAAAAAGAATCCCCCTCCCCGCCCCCCCAAAACTTTTCTAAAAAATCACTTACTTTAATAAAACGCAGGTCCCTCTCTCCAACCAACGGGCGCGGCATGATGTCCCTCTCCCCAACTTCCTGATTAACTCCCGCCTACTGGAAAACGTGGCCAAGCCACGCATTTGCACGTACGCCTGCTGTATGCGCATCCGTACCCGCATGTAGTCAGTGGCCCCTTGTTGCGCATTGTTACGCGCATTTATTTTAGATTAATAATACTTTTCCAAAATAATTCAGGGGGAGGAACAGCTTAAAAACAATCACAATTGCGCTGTATGCGCATCCGTACCCGCATGTAGTCAGTGGACCCTTGTTGTGCATTGTTATGCGCATATATTTTAGAATAATAATACTTTTCCAAAATAATTCAGGGGGAGGAACAGCTTAAAAACAATCACAATGGTCTTTTTAAACTGTGTGTCCTGAGCGATTGGAAAGGAGATCACAAAAACCCCCAAAAAACAAACAACAACATTTTAGAAATAACTTTATTCAAAAGAAACATTTGCTAAAAGGTCAAAAAAAATCTAAAAACACATCAAAACCAAAATAAAAAAAATATACACATCACTAAAAACTTTACAGTAAATGACAAAATAATTAAAAAGAACAAACAAAACACATGTAAACCCACACTTCCATGTAAAGCCAAAATGGTTCAAAAATGTCCCAACAAATTCAAAAAATACTTAACAAACATAGCATTACCATTGACTTCAAAATTACAAAATATACATTAAAACATTCCAAGTCCAAAAAATTAAAAAATAAGCTATTGTGCTAAATAGCAAAGTATCAAATGCAGCAACATAAATAAATTAGGATAACACACAAACCAACAGCCCCTCCAAGAAGAAAAAGACAAAAGGAAAAAGCAAGTTAAAACACACCCTTATATATATATATGCTCAAATGTAAGCGCACAGGTGATAGAAATTCACTTGCAATTAGCACTTGCGCAGTCTGTCAAAATAGGCTGTTTGTTTTTTTTGGCAATAGCTCATCTCATTATCATTGATCGATATGATCCTTAAATATGTAAAAACTTGCCCTTATATATGCTCAAATGTAAGCGCAGAGATGATAGAAATTCACTTGCGCAGTCTGTTACAATTGATCCTTAGATATGTAAAAACATACCCTTATATATGCTCTAATATGATCGATATGATCCTTTAGATATGTACAGCAGTAAACAGATATTCCACTATAGTAGTCCAGTATATTTTTACAGTAATTACAATTATATTTTATATATATATATATATATATATATATACACACACACATATACATAAGAAGCAAACAAAAGAACATGTGTGTCCTTGTGACTTTTGTGGGAAAATCTTGTCCGATGGCAAAGCCGAGGCTGTCGCGCGCGGACAGTCGCAAGACAGTCTCAAGATTTACCCGCGGGCGGCTCCTCCGATCAGGCATCGTAAGCTTTTATATAGGCGCCTATGTAGAGGAGTTGAACTCAGTTAACTCTTGCTTAACAGAAAAGAAATGTCATTTTAAAATATGCTTTTTGTTAGCACATATAGATGTTTGAAACATTTGAACAGCACAAACATTTTTTTTAGGGCTAAGGGTAATATGTGTGCCATTAGAAAGAATGCTTTTTTAGGGGAACAGTGACTTTTAATGCAAGCTCGCCAGTGTAAAGCTGCCGGGGATGCGCAGCTCTGGTCGCGAGCTCATTCAGCTGCTAAATTGCGCAACGGCTTCCGATTTCAGATCGCGAATACAGATGCGCGAGCGACCTTCCGATTTTGCTTGATGAATCAGGGCCATGGAGAGGAAATACAGAGGTGCTGGCCAAAGGAGGGTAATGATTGTACATAGTTCCTGTCCTTAACATTGCTTTTATAATAATTTTATGTGTATTGTATTATTGCTATGTAACTCTTTTCCTGCACCTTGTGCATAGTATAGTTTTTATTACACAATTGTTGGATGTTTACTCCTTAGCTGATGACAGCCTTAGAACTTAAAGGAGGAATTGTTATTATTATTGAATTAATATTCTTATTGTATTGCATATTTTTCACCAGAATAATCATAATTTTTACATTTATACATCTCTTCTAAGTATGCATTAAATTTTCATTTTTTAATAGAAAACAAGAAATGGACCATTGAGCATACATACATGGTACATGTTTCCTTCATGTGATGTAACAACCACTCACTGTATATTCATAGTCTTTGATTCTTGCTTTTTGTTTTTGTTTGCTTGTTTTTCTTTTGCAAAATCAATAACAACACAAAATGTTATGCCCCCAACACCCTCCTTCGGTCCAGCTTTTATTTCAATATCAAGTAGTATATTCCTTGTAGAATATTGCCACAATTAATAATTCCACTTTGAATGTTTTAGCGCATTAATTCGATGAACTAAAGGATCTCTCGAGAGCTTGCGGCCATGACTCTGAAAGAGTAGGCTTACCGGAAAGATTTAATGAGGAATTGTGATGATTTGCTCACCTTTTATTAACTACTTTGATAATCTGTCAGATATTTTTTTACAGCAAATCAGACTGCCTATTGCCACTGCAGTGGATTTTGTACTTTTTATTATCTCTACCCACAACCTTGGGCAGTCGAATACAATAGTTCTGCAAAGGTTTTAGAAAGATTGTCAGTAAAAGTAGATGAACAATTACGTACTGAGGGGCATGTTTAATATAAATCAAGCTGCAGTCGCATAATAAATCAGTCTTCATGCTCAACTTTATCAAGAACGTACACTAAAACAAAACTGATGACTACACTTTGGATTATTTTGTGATCAATAAGGCAGGTATTAGGAATTTACAATAAGACTTTGGACCCTTTAGCAGAACAAAAATATTTTAAATCTTCCAGATGACCCCACCACACACATCCTTCCACACACTTCCACACACTTCCTAACAGCACTCCACCAAATAAGAATGTGTAGGAGGCATGAAGGGGTTGGCAGGGTCCAGCTCTGAAAAGCCCTGGGATTGGGGTAAAGCAGGAGTTACTGGAAGTTGTTACAGGTATGTGAACCCCTTGTTGCCTGTTCTTCGTATCTGTCAGTCACTATTTGTATTCTTAAATTCAATTTAACACATTTTAAACAATAAACGATTACAATGTGGGAAAACAAAACAAAACAAACCTTGCATGATAGCAAGTTTGAAACATAAACCAGGGGGTCATCAGCCAATAAACATTATAAACCTCATGGAGTTTAGTCAGGGAAAAAAAAGATATACAATTATTTTTGGAAAATCCCCACATAAGCAAAAATACATCATACAAACAGTAACATTTTACAGTTTTAGCACATTAGTATATCAATAAAAACGGGGGAAAACTACAATAAATAAAGCAATTTTAACATAAGACAGAGGTGTCATTAGCCAGTAAATGATATATCCACCATGACGTTGGATCAAAAGTTGAGACAACCTGTTTCTAAAGTGCCACTGGCACAGTGAAAAAGGCCAGAATTTTATTACCATTAAAAAAATGTTTATTCTTTTACCTGGGTAATAAGCTATGTTATAATTTTTAATAGCCCACCTTCCACTTGGTAAGCTGTGTGGGTGGAGATCTCTCCCGCATCTTTTCCTCATTCGCCATGGATGCTGTCCATCACAAGGGATGATCTCTGGATCCCCTTCTTGATCTTGATGACTTGCTTCCCCTTCCTGCAGAATCCAGAAGCTCCTCTTCACCGATGACAGGTCAACTGGCCCCTGAGGTGGGTAAATCTGCTTTTATAAACTTTCCTTGGAATCTTCTAGAACAAGACACAAATTCAAGCTTTCTGCTTGAACGTATGTGCAGTTAAGCACTTTAAAGGGCCAACAACTTTTTTCCTATTTAAGGAGAGAAGAAAAGAAGAAAAAAGAAGAGGAGAAGAGAGCAATAGTAAAAACAATGAAATGACCACCATATGCCCATGCAGGGGGGGGGGGGGGCAAATCAATTGCTATCCTTACCTGACGAATTTTGTGATTTATCACAAAAATCGTGTTTCAAGTATAAAGCATTTTAGATTTAAAAAGTTAATAGGGTTTACATCAAAGATGAGTGAATTAGTGTTTGCTAAAGAAGTTACAACAGCAGCTGTGCTAGAATTTACATTATGTAAATATTAAAGGAGAATGTTCTGCAGCTGCAGCACTTAACCTGACAGCAACCTAAGGTGAGAGCCTGGCTGCCATACTAATATTCCAGTCCTGCAAAATACATTGGTGGAGCAGTTCTAAAATTACTATGACTCTTGATAGAAAATAAGACCTATCTGGCATCATGGCAGGGCAGGCTTGATGATAACATTGGAAGGGTTGCTTTCCTGTTTTTGCAAAGCTGGTCTGTTAGCTTTACAACAAAGTCCTGCAGAGTGTAGGAGACAGCTTGGCAAGCGCAGGATTGGTAGACACTCCACTGCAGCTACAACCTACTATTGCCTTTGTGTCTGCAACTACCTGAATTGGAACAAAAAAAGATTTTCCCTTGACACTTTTTGATTTAGTTTCACTACTGAAATCTAGCCTTCTCTTACTGTACAGAATTCTACAACTGTCATCCTTCTTCCTCTCTTAGTAGGGTGACCTTACTTTTCACTAAAGCTGTCTTTGGGCAGTTTGTTGGCAGGGCTTACCTGGGAACGTAATGTGATGTAACAAACCAAGACCATATTAGAGAATGGCACAAAAGTATTTTTTTCTCTCTCTCTAAAGTAACAGCTTGACTTTTAGGCATTAATTTTAAAAGTTTAAAATACACGTTTCCTTTATATAGGTATGTGAATAAGTACATTTTTAACTATTACATTTAAATAAAGTACAATTATATGACCATATTTGAGGAGTTGCATTGGTATATTGCAGTGATAGCCCCCTCCACAGTAGTTTATTTATCATGATGGATTATTGTTGCATAAACTGTGGAAACGGGTTATAATGAAAAATGTAGATATTTTGACCACAGGGAATTTATTCTCTCATTTTAATGATAATCAATGCAGAAGATCCCTTTTGTTTAATTATTTGGTTAAACAAACAGTGAAGCTAAGATGAAATATATGCTTGATTATTTAACACCAAAATCAAGAGGTCTAACTGAATAACAATTGCACAATTAGTACACACAATGAAGAACATTTTGAATTGAATAAATTTTGTGTCATTGCTTTGAATGTTTTCAATCATTTCACAGTGTTCTGGACAGATTTCATTTTTTCTTATTTGCTTTGTTATGGAACAATGGATTGTTTGGGTAAAAACTCTGATGGAATACATTTAGCTTTGCTTATGTAAATACAGTACATACCTCAAGAATGTTAAAGATGCCAATACATGAACCAGGCTTGTACTGAATGTAATATTTTAAAATGTGTTAATCTGTGAACCAAAAATGTTTCCTGCTGATAAGTTATCTGGAAAATCCACATCACCAAATGTCTTTCACAGTTACCAAATGGATAATCTTCAGTATAATCCAGTTTAGAATATCTGCACAAACAGATTTGCAAAATATAAGGAGGTCATACTTACTGTCTCAAAGGCATCTCAAAAGTCACAATTATTTATCCGAGTAGAAATAACAGAAAAAGGAGTAATTCAAAGACTTTTGAGGTTGCCCCTATATAGTGCGGTGTTAACCTAAGTTAACTAAGTTTATAGTGAAAAAATGTCCCATATTTGAGTTTTTCCCTAAAACTGCATGTACCATTCTATGTACTAGATTTTAAATAAAATCCTTTTACATAAACACGTATAAAAATTACTGGCAGAAAACCCTCCTACTGTTTTTTTTGTTTTTTGTTTTTTTTATGAAACAAGTTACAGCTAATAAAATACTTTACTAACTAAGAAATAAAAATAAACACAAATATCCACTAGCATAATACAGCTGAGAAAATAAAACCAAAAAACATGAAAAAACATAAATAATGCAATGGAAATTCATATATAAATAATACAATAAACATCAAACAGTTTTAGACACACACTTAGCATTTATCACTGCAGCATTATCTATGTTGAATGCTGACAGCTTGGAGAAAATGGGTCTGATTTATCAAAGCTATATAGACTATTATGGGAGAACCTGGTTAATCCAGCAAGCCTGGAGTGGATCTGGTCTAAGACTGAAAACATTTGCCAAATGATTTTAAGCAATATATTCTAGGTTTGCTTGAACACAACATGTGTTTGATCGGAATTAATTAACCAGTCAGATTGATTCATAAAAGATTGAGGAGAGGAGAATTCTTAACAGGAGAGGGTTGTATTCAGAAAATGAGGCTCCCTGAAAACCAGTTAGTTGGCGGCAGTGGTGGTATTTGTGGTGTTGGTCATTCCTTAACATAACATTTAAACCCACCCCCAAAATTCAACACATATGTTAAAAACTTACCCCTAACAGTTGACCTTTCTATCTCCTGACAGTAACTCTTACTTAACCATACCTTAACCAGCAATAGGGCTAAGCCTTCAGCACTTTACCTCCGACTCTGAGCCTGAAGAAGCATGAAACAAAAGATAATAGTTCTGAATAAAAATAAAAAACACAGACACACAGGATCCTTGTCTAAACAGACCTTCCACTGAGAAATGATGATTAGGGATGAGCGAGCGAGAATATTAGGTTTGATCTTGCGGCGAATCAGGCCTTTATCGCTTACCGAAAATGTAAGCGAGAACATAAGTAAGCGAGAATGTAAGCGAGAACGGCTGAACAGAAGGATTTCCAGCGCTGCATCATGCAGCCCTGGAAATCCTCCACGATCCCCGGGCACTAGAGGTTAATTAACCTCTATTGCCCTGGGGATTGCACACTCTTTTCAATGAATGCAGCCACAGCTGCAATCATTGAGAAGATGCCCAGCACAGAAGAACCTCCAGACATTGTAATATAAGTATCTCTTACAAATGATACATTTGTATCTGTAACAAATGTATAATTTGTAAGAGATACTTATATTACAATGTCAGGAGGTTTTCCTTTGCTGGGCATCTTCTAAATGATTGCAGCTGTGGCTGCATTCATTATGAAGAGTGTGTGATCCCCGGGGCACTAGAGGTTATTTAACCTCTAGTGCCCAGGTATCGCAAACAGGGGGATTCCCAGAGTTGAATGCAGCTCTGGGAATCCTCCTGCTTTAATTTCCTCTTCTGATGGTTTCGCAAAATCGGTTTGCCGAAATTTCACGGAACCATTGGGATTCCCTAATGATGATAGCTCTCATTGTTGAACTTGTTCTACAGAATGCTAATTGGATGTACAGTGTCAGTCTCACACATGAAATAATCCTTCTGATAACTGTGTGACAAGCTGTGTGGTAATTAGCTGAACACCTGAGCTGTATTTTCATTTGGAGTCAGTTATTCTGAAGGTAAAAAAGAAAGATAATGGTCAGGGAGCACTGTGAATGCTTAGCTTACAGCATGGGATTATGACAGCAAGGGAGGGGAAATTTTCTGCTAGCTGGCTGTGCATTTTTGAGTTGGCACTTGTTTATTCTTCAGTCAATGGAAATAATCACTAATTCTTACATAATCACTAATATCTTCTTAGATTCACACAATATTGTCTGTTTTTAGAGATAGAAAATCAGTAGCATAACAGACCCTTTAGAACTTTAAAGCAATTGAAATATCATGTCATTTACAACCTAACATTTTCTACACAGAATGTAAACTGTGTAATGCATGTAAACTATTTTTAGTTTATGAAATTACTAAAGACTAAAAAATGTGAATGTATTCAGCTAGAAATCCCTTAATTGGAACCAGAGTAATGTATCAGCACTTCACATTGTAGGACAAGACTTGTGCCCAATAGACAATGGCTAATTTCTGATTTGATATTTCAGGAACCTAAAATAAATCACTTGGGATCTACTCATCACTTAGAACATCAAATTCTGTGAGGAGAGAGGAGTTCAGGTAAAACAAGTCAGGTCATAATCTCAGCCTAGATCTCAGAAGTGTAATTCAATATTTATCTTGATATATAGCTTTATTTAATACTAACATATAAACTACAAGTGTAGGAATCCTGATATGTTTATAGTTTAGGATATATAAAAGTGGCCAAAAAGGCATTAACATTTTAATGTTTTGTTTTATCAATCTGCAGATAATATTTAAATATTACCAGGAATAAAACATTACTACTATGCATCTACTATGTTGCATTGTCACTGCTTATGATCATGATATACTAGGGTTTAATAAAATGACTAACTGTAATGCGCCTGGGCACACAAACCACAACCAACTCCAGATACCCTTAAATCAGGCTTTATTCAAAATCTTACAGCACAGCAAGGGTTAAGTGCAATAAAGCGAAGTACAGGAGGATAAGGCAAATGCAGGTCAAGAACAATCCGAGGTCAGGGAAGGCAGCAAGCAGAATGGTCAGTAACAATCCGAGGTCAGGGCTGGCAGAGTTCAAGCAAGGTGAGTTTCAGACCAGCTCACTAAGGTAATGACAAACAGATAAACTTTAAACCACATAAAGACACACCCAAGCACACTGTGTAACAGAGGCTATATCGGGCAATGGTGTACAGGACAGGCTCTCCTTAAATGGCCAGGATGACCAGTGACCTTGCGCCACCTGGCACCGTCTGATAGGAGACTAGGTAAATCCCCTGCGGCTGATTGGCCGCAGGGAATTCAAACTAACTATGTCCCGCCCCGGGGCGAGGCAGCCGGGTGCCACGCCCTCGGGGGGTACAAGAAGGACGCATGGTGACACGCGCACCTCTTCCCACAGCACCCCTAGGACGTGCACTACTTTGCACTTGCAAAGGAGTGCTGAGAGCAGGAATATCATCAACCACATCTAAAAGGATGCAAGGGCTGCTGCCTGGCTGAACAGTAGTTTGGCCAGGATGGATCCCTCCGCCTGCAGAGACAGACAAGCTGGGAGCAGAGCAGCAGCCTCGGCCATGCTGCCTGTTACAGCGGCGTCTCCCTCTGTGGCTGGGAACCCCAGGGACACCGCGGGCTCGCAGGACCGGTAAGTTCCTTACACTAACATTCTTTAACCTCCTGGGCAGTTCATTTCTGTCTGGATTTATATGTCTAAAAGCGGTACATTGTTTTTTTAATGAAAATATATTTTACAGTATAATATATTTGTATGAGTTTAATAAAGTTTGAAACACAAAATCATCTCAAAATAATAAATTAAATAAATAAAACTTTTTTATTAAAAAATACATATTATACTCATACTATTATATTATACTGTAAAATAACGCCTGAATGGAATGTCCACACCCAGCGGCATTACTGGTAACACCTCCGTGACTCATCAGATGCAGAGGACGCCGGCCGGAGGAATTGAGAAGACTGGGATTGCAGAGAAGGACGCCGGTGGATCAGGTAAGTCTATATTTACTATTGTTTTAGCTACTCTGAGTGTGACTTTCATCATCTTTTTTTCTACCCCGAGTCACACTCGGGGTTACCGCTCAGGTGGTTAAGCATGATTTATGTTTATAGTGAATATTTTGTTACATAATCATGGCTGTGGGGTTTTGTTACAGGGTTTATGGTGAAATCTAAAAGAAAACTGCATTAGGGTAGACTAGATAGGTGCCCCCTTCCAGGGAGATAGAATAAATGAAATAATCATGTATGCTTGTCAATCACAATATCTAGCCATTTAAATTCAAGTAAAAAATGATGATTTGACTACTGACAAGTAGCATTACTGTTTTTTTTTTTTTTAGATCAGGATTGAACAGAAAAATTTGCCATATATATATTTCTCATTAAGATCTGCAATAGTAGTTTGCACCCTCTGTTACAAGACTTTTTCATGATTTTTGAGAAACTAGTTATACAACGCTAATATTATTAAATTAATTTACCAGTTTTTTAGCATTTGCTGTCAGTATTCTTTTTCCTAAGCAGAACTAATATTTACTTTTCATTTAGAAAGCACAAAGTGAAGTCATTTTACATTTTCCATTACACTGTCAGGTATAAAATGAATGTGTTAGTCAGAACACCTCCTGAGAAATATATTGTAGTGTTTGTTCCCTGAGAGTTTGAACAATCCTATCATTTGATTTTTCATCAGTAATCATTCCAAAGTAATTCCAAAGAGCAAGGAAAAGCTGTGCACATTTATTCTGTAAATATAAACCAATCATCTGAATAAATGGATTTTAAAAAGAATGTAATATTTTGTAATTACTATTCAGGGAAAATTTGCAGACTTGCTGGAACTCAGATAATTGTTTTTGAAATATGTAATGTGTTTCTCAAGGTAGTTACATAAAATGTCAAGGTTTCTTTTATCCTGATGTCAGTATGGGGGGATTGGCAGAAAAGTTCTAGTTCTAGACGTTCTGTTGATATATAGCAGGTGGTTCTTGAATATAACCCATTATATGGATTTTAAGTAGAATGTTTGGACATGAAGTAAACTTTTGGTAAGGGACAGCCTTTCGCCATAAAATGCAAAATTGCTCAGCGTACTTGCTCACTATAGCACACATACTTTCCACTGTGCCGTCTTGCAGCAATATTAGGTCCAGGGTCTAGGCTAGACTAATCTTTCTTGACCGTTTTATTATGCGGGAACCTGATATAGAGTCCTCAATGCCACATTTTAAGGTATCCATATCAGGACATGTCTACTAAATTTATAAATTTTATGGGGGGCGTGGCCTGGCTGGCTGGCAAGATGGCCGTGTAATCTGTGCTCCGCGGACGCCGATCCCAGTCCTCTGAATCCCAGGCATATACTCACCCATCCATGGGCAAGCAGCGGAAGGCAAGAGTGGGGAGGTTCCCCCCTACCCTAGCAGCGCTTCAGCCATCGTCTCAGCCCTCCATACGGGCTTATATTGGAGATCCCTCGCCGGCGTCCCCTGCGGCCTCTAAGCTGGCTCCATCACCTTCCCCGCACACGTGGCAGCGGGGAGACCGTGAACAGGCTGCCGATCCAGATGAGGGATCTCTGCACTCCGCCATCCGCCCTGCACAAGAAGCAATGCGGGGTCAGCTTCACCCTGCGATCCGGGGACACCTCCATCAGAGCCGGTGAGTCCTGTAGACCATGTGGGGGGTCATTACTCACCAGCGGCCTCTCCATGCGGTGACGCCATCGGGCTTGCAGGCCTCCCTGATTCACCCCTAGGCAGGGACATTCCTGCGGCGTTCAGGCAGCAGGTCACCTCATCCCCCTGGGGCTTGTTCTCGGTGGGGGCCAGGAAGCCTTTGGCCATGAGATCCCCAGTAGATACTCTGGAGGCCTCTCTTTTGGATATGCCCTCAGCTTCTTTTGGGGATCCTGGGGTGGAGGACTGCATCCTGGGGCCCCGGGTTATACTGGGCCCATGCCAACAGAATATGAGAATGCAACACACACAGGTGGCCTCCCCCAGTCCCCCTTGGCATCAATACCTCCAGTCTCTACCCACTCAAGGAAGACTTCCAGAAATTAGTAATGGATGTGCAGGCAACTTGCCGCACTGAAATAGGGGTCTTGCGAGCTGACCTACATTCTCTGGCGGGCAGAGTAGATGACTTGGATGCAAATATACACCAGGCCAAAGAGGATATTACAATGCTTTCACATAAAACTGGGGAGCATGATCAGAAAATATGGGAACTCCAACATCTGATAGAGGACTTAGAATATAAATCTCGTAGGAATAATATCAGAGTACGGGGTCTCCCTGAAGCAACTCGAGATTCTGATCTTAAACCGGTGTTACAAGCTTTCTTCGCTCGGGTACTAGGGCGCCCAACCCCCCGAGATGTTCAAATTTACAGAGTCTTCAGAACCTCCAAGCAACCTGGGACTGCAAACAGACCCAGAGATGGTATTTTCCAACTGATGGATGCAGACCTGAAAGATGAAAATCATGTCCACTGCTAGAAACATGCGCAACCTGGAGTTCGATGGGGCTCCACTCTAACTCTACCAGGACTTATCTTGGCACACGCTACAGCATCACCGCCTGCTCCAACCACTGTTGACTGTTCTTAGAGATTGCCGAGGGGCTGACCGCCGGGCATCCACACCACCGGCTGAACGACCCTCTCCCTACACCATTGATGTGGCGGATGGCTGACTGGGGAAGAACCCTTATTGTACTGTAGCTATGTCTGTTATACTGAAGCTGCTTTAACCGATTTATTTTATAGCTACACTCACTTTGACTGCATGTTTTGTTATTGGTTCACTCCAGTACCCGCTCCAACGCTGCTAATTGTTAGGAAGCTGTTGATTTAACTGTCTTGCCCTGTAACCTTGCTATACTTGCATATATGTTCCATTGTTGCATTGCCTGGGTATATCGCGACCCTTGGGGGGGCTCTGGGTGGTCCCTAGTTATTGCTGGGGCTGTCCCGATCTCGCCCTAGTGGTCTGACACTGATTGTGGTCGGCATTGGCCGACACCATTTGGTTGTGGATGTGGTTTATTGATCCGTGTCCTCTGGCCCTTTGGGTCCATGGTCCCTCTGGGAGGAGCCACTCATCTGCCAGGCGAATTTGTTCCCTGCTCCCATCTCATAGGTGGAGGGGACCGGCAGATGTTGATTCCTCCCTGTTCGCCGACAGGCGAATACTAACCTACTGGCTTATATTTCTCTCTTGCTCTCCGGTTTTATTTGTTGTTGTTCTGGAGGTGTTTTGTAACCCCTTTCCCCTCCCCCCTTTCTTGATTGTGACATGCTGTGGGGCAATACCTGGCTCTGGATGCTCTCCTACAGGTTCAATGAAGGATGTTTTATTGGGTGGACGGTTCTAGCTGAGGCACATTGGTCTCCTCTCACTCCTAATGGCTACTAGGATATTATCTTTTAATGTAAGGGGTTTAAATTCTAACACAAAGCGGAAATTAGCACTGAGAGAGTTCAAACGTTTAGCTCCGGACATAGTATTTCTACAGGAGACTCATTTTGAAAATTTGGGCTCATTTAATTTTGCCTCCAGACTTTATCCTCAGGTGTACCTTGCTAATTCTCCGTGCAAAAAGAAGGCCGGAGTTGCGGTCCTTTTGAAGGACTCCCTCAAATTTCCGTTGTCCCGCTCCATCATAGACACTGATGGGAGATACATTATCTTGAATGGCGCAGTGCAGGGAGTGCCTATCACATTATGTAATTTATATGCCCCTAACACCAATCAGACCCACTTTCTCAGCAAGGTCTTATCCCGCCTTCGGGACTTTGGCCACACCTACTTGATGGTGGGAGGAGACTTTAACTTGACCTTCTCTCCCACTAGGGATAGGCATACTTTATTCCGCTCCCAGCCCTCGGCGCAGCTGTCCAAGCAGTCCAGAGTGTTTCGGCAATTATACTATGCTATACAACTCTATGATAACTGGCGGATTCACCACCCCTCTGGGGGACAGTACTCCTTTTACTCTCCCCCTCATTGTACGCATACCCGAATTGACCACATTTTCACTAACCTTCCTCTTCTGAGGAATAGTATCTCTGCGGTGATTCATCCAATCACTTGGTCAGGTCATGCTCCCATTACACTAGACGTGACCCTCTCCTCCAATTTGGTGAGAGTCTGTCACTGGCGCCTAAATGATTACTTACTAAAACATCTAGACACTAAATTGTCACTAACCACAACTTTAAAAACTTTTTTTAGTGAAAATGAGGGTACGGTGGCGCATACCTCCACACTCTGGGAAGCCCATAAAACTGTATTTAGGGGACACTGTATTGCCCTGGGTTCCCGCCACAAGAGGGACTCTAATTTGCAACGATCACTTGTGACACAGGCCTTAAAGTCTGTAGAGGCAAAATACACAGCGAAACCGTCCTTGGGCCTTTTGAGGGAATTAACCACCCTCAGGTCTAAACTGAGGGCCCTGGAATTGAGGAAGGTTAGCTGGTGGATGCAGCATACCCGTCAAAAATACTATTACAAGGGAGACAAGGCAGACACATTGTTGGCCCGTAAACTGCGGGATATGCAGCTCCACTCCTCTCCAGGGGCGGTTAGGGATGAGAGCGGGAAGGTGAGATACGACCCCTCCCACATTGCTTCCTGTTTTGAGACCTATTACTCAAAGTTATACCAAACGGTTCACTGTGCCCAAGCCCCTCTGGGTAGATCCCTGCGGCCAAAAATAGACTCGTATTTGGAACAGGTGGCCCTCCCTAGGATCGAGTCGGATCACCTGGAGCAACTTAATAAGCCCATCACAGAAGAGGAAATCGCAAAAACTATTGCCCAGTTGCCATCCTCTAAAGCTCCTGGTCGGGACAGTTTGCCCTACTTATACTACAAAACGTTCCTCCCAGAGCTCTCCCCATATCTTCTGAATCTCTTTAATGATTTTTTGAAAGGCAAACCAATCCCCTCCTCCATGTTGGCCTCTCATATCACAGTGATACCGAAACCAGGTAAAGACCCATTGGACTGCTCGAGCTGTAGACCAATAGCTCTTTTAAATTCTGACTTAAAAATTTTCACAAAAATTTTGGCCTCTAGGTTGTCCAGGTTCCTTCCCTCTCTCATTCATGGGGATCAAACAGGGTTTATTCCGTATAGACATGCGAGTGACAACACCAGAAGAGTTTAATATTATCATTGATATTATTAATAAACGGGGGACTCCGTCTCTGATAATTAGTCTGGACGCCGAAAAGGCCTTTGATCGCCTCAGCTGGCCCTTTATGTTAGCCACCCTGAAAAAAAAGGGCTTTGCAGGTCCCTTTGTTAAGGTGATCAAATCTCTATATACGGCCCCTTCGGCCTCAGTTAAACTGCCCCATGCTTCCTCCGCCAGGTTCTCTATTAAGAATGGGACGAGGCAGGGGTGCCCACTGTTGCCCCTGCTCTTCGCCCTGTGCATAGAACCCTTGGCAGCCTGCATCCGCTCCAACCCAAGTATACATGGGGTGCCCGTGAAAAGGAGAGCATACAAGCTTTCTCTCTATGCAGATGACATTCTCCTGACCCTGTCCCAGCCGGCTACCTCTCTCCCTAATTTATGGAGTGAGCTGCAAGAATATGGTGAAGTCTCGGGATTTAAAATTAATTTCTCTAAAACGGAGGCATTACCTCTCCATATCCCCTCATCAGAGCTGCAGGTCCTACGGGACTCTTTTTCCTTTACCTGGCAGGAGTGCTCCCTCCGTTACCTGGGGACTCAAATCACTTCCACAACTCCCAATTGTACTCTCACAATTTTCCCCCATTATTCAGAGAGGTGAACAGCTTTTTGGGTAAATGGAGGGGTCATCCTTTGTCGCTGCTGGGTAGGATAGCCTCAGTAAAGATGATGCTCCTCCCCAAACTGTTGTACTTATTTGAGACACTACCAGTTAGAGTGCCGCCTCAGGTATTGAAAAGAGTCCAAACAGATTTTATGCGATTTATCTGGGCTTATAAAAGGCATAGAGTAGCTAAGCGCATTGTTTGTACTCCTAGGGAGGGGGGAGGTTTGGGAGCGCCGGATATTTATAAATATTACCCGGCGGCCCACTTGCGACATTTGCAGCAATGGACATCCCCTCATCCTCCTAGTGTTTGTGTAGAGTTGGAGGAGGAATGGATAGCCCCTATACACCCAAATGTTATGTTGTGGAGCTCCTCCTTACTTCTTGCGGAGTCTGCCTTAACGGCACCCATGTTATTCACGAGGAATATGTGGAGGGCCTGCAAGGACAAATATGGTTTGGCATCCCCAGCCTCGAGGTTAACCTCTATAATTTTTAACAAATCCCAGATAGCCTGTTTGGATCGATGTCTGGTCCTTGGAAGGACAGAGGTCTATACCAAATCAGACATGTCTTACATCCAACTGAGCGGAGGTTGCTCTCCTTTGCTGAGCTGGGTGACAGAGTGGAACTGCCCCGCACCTCTTTCTACGCTTACCTCCAAATAAGGCATTATATTTTGTCTCTCCAACCCACAGCCACCTTCCAGGCCCTTACTGCATTCGAAAGATTATGCATGGAAGGCCCCCATGCCAAAGGCACGGTTTCTATTATTTACTGTCTCCTACACACTTCCACACGGGGGGACTTCAATAAGTTTAGCTACATGCTCAAATGGGAGGAGGTTCTGGGTCGGACCCTATCCCCAGAGGACTGGGTTGACATCTGGGAAGCAGCACACAAAAGTTCTATTTGTACATTGTATAAAGAAAATCTGTATAAAATTTTGCTCCGGTGGTACCATACGCCGACGGTCCTTCACCGTTTGTTTCCCAATGTTGACCCCATGTGCTGGAGATGTAGAAATCATAGAGGCATGATTGAACACATATTTTGGTTCTGCCCTCTAATTCAGGAGTATTGGTCACAGGTTAATGATTTAATATCGGCTGTGGTTCAACAACCTGTGCCATTAGATCCTCTCTCTCACCTCTTGGGTCAACCCTCCCCATTATTGCCGAATGTGCCTCGAAAACTAGCACGAACACTGATCCCCTCCAGATGGAAGGCGACCTCACCTCCTTCCATGGAAAATCTCTATGCGCGAATCCAAGAGATTCGCCTTATGGAGTACCTCACGGGACTCCTTAGAAACACAATGGCTAAATTTGAAGTGGCCTGGGAGGCATGGGATCGCTATTATGCTAACTTGTCTGGCTGATAACCATAGCTCCTCTCTTGTTTGGTAATGTCACACTACCTTTCCTTTGTTCTTCCCACCTCCACCACCTAAGATGTTTATGTTATGTGTTATGTTCAGGAAATGTTTATTGCACCTTTGAAACTCGGATGTGGTTTGTTATGATTAAGAATGTTTCTTTTTTTTTCCTTTTTTTTTTTCCCTGTTGTGTACTTCCCTTTTTCCTTTTGTACCCTGAAAAATTTTCAATAAAAATACAATCTCAAAAAAAAAAAAATTTTATGAATAAAATATTTATTTAATAATTAAACACATTTAGGAACCCTAAACCTTAAAACTTAAGTCTCAGATTGTTGGGGATTCTAGGTGTTTCGTAAAACGTGGTCCACTTCTTTAGAAATCAATGAGACCTATTAAAATTTAATTCTTAAAAAACCTTTTCATTACACGTATTATTAATCAAAAAACTAAAAAAAAAATTATTATATATTAAATTCCAGTAAAACATGCAGATATATTACTCACATATACATATTCCCTGGTTATTGCAAACGGTACAAGAATGGTTCTGGCTATATTCAGGACAAGGCAACACCATGGAAAAGTGACAAACCCCTCAGAAAAGGATCACCGTCAGGCAAGACTTTAATGCAACAGAATGACATCCTAATTAAAAATACCTAAAATAAAAATACCTAAAATAAAAATACCTAAAAGAGAACCTGGCCAAAACTTTTGGTAAAAATACTGAACTGATTCCTTTCCACTGGACTTTCTACATCTATCTCACAGTTTAAATAATGTAACCACTGATATTACCCCTAAAGAAGCCACATAGCGAAACGCATTGAGATATGAGGCGTTACGCAGTTACTTCACATCTTTACTAACTATTGGCGATTGGTATGTTAACCAGCCACACCATATAGAGTATACGCCTTGTGAGATGGCCCGTAGCAATGGGGGGTGTTTCAAGCAGGAAACAGGTCCAGCAGGTTAAAAGTGCATCAAGTGTTTATTTCACCTAACACTATTTCCACCAAAAACAGGAAAAATAAAACAAACAGCAAAAATAAAGCCTGGCCACTTGACCACTAACTCACTGTTAGTTCCCTTAACTAGCAATCCAGCCTAACCTAGTGCAGTGCAGGACTCTAAGGCCCTAAGCATACATATTTTGCAACAAAGTCTATCACCCTGATTCATCTATAAAATGCGCTTGACGTGCGCACGTATGCGCTGGTCAGCAAGCTCTATTAGCACGAGTCGGGCCCGAGTTCTAGTGAACTCGCCTGCCGGTTTCCTGCAAAGATGAGCAAAGATCTCAAATACGCCAATTAAGGCAATTAATTTTCAGCTGCGCGATTCAGGAGTAGATGTTAACCTCAATGGTGAGGTGATAGCAATTGATTAGCGCACACCTGCACCCTGTTCTGTGCGCATCTCCAGTCCATTTTACAGGTCAGTTTGAGTCTTTAATGCTTGATGTTTTTTTGAGTAAGTGCTACTTTTTTATGTTACATTCTACTCAATCACAAACTTGCTTCATTTATAGTTACATTTGTTGCACTTGTTTTGATAGTTTTTCTTTCGGTTGCAACACTGCAAACTAATTTCTATCAAACTGGATATAGTACTAAGTGGCACTTTCAAATATGTCATTACACAATAGTATGAGTGTAAAAAAATATGTGAACAAACATTTGGGACCTGATTAAAATTTCATTCTAGTTTGACTTTAGAGAAATCAAATATTTTAGTAAAGGATTCTAGGCAAACATGTTATAATACATGTATTAAGGAAGATTTAGTGATTTCACTTGTGTGTGTATGTCAAAATGCATTTAAATGTATACAAATACATATGCATTTTCATTAGTACTATTTTAACTGGACTGGTGTGTGTGTGTGTGTGTGTGTGTGGTTAATCAAGTAAGTTTGCTTGGATGGTATGCATTGATATGAATTTTTGAAATCCTCATGATTATTAGTTTAATCTGTTGCTGCAATGTTTTTGTGCCTGGTTTGTAATGCCAGTTTCTGTAGTTTAGCAATTCTTCAGCAATGTGTTGTCATTTTTTCCACAAGTATTTAGTACAAATGTCTGCATGGTTTCCACACCAAAGTCCTACTTGACCCCCCTCGTTGCCTTTGTCCTATTGTCACATATTGGTATTTGAATGTATTATGTACATAGTCCTTTTCTGAATAAATTGTCATGGTTCTTCTTTCTTTCTTTTTTAATAGTCTGACATTTTCACTCATGTTGATTTGCCCCCACACAACTCCTCTGATCATTGGTGGTAGTGTTATAGGGTTGTTGTCATTGTGCTGTGCTGCCTATACAATAACACTTCTACTTGCTGTCAAAACTGGTTGTCAATTAGTTAACCAGCTGAGTTGAGCATACTCATTCTAACACACCTGATGGTAATGGAAAGAGGTCCAGGTTGTATATATATTGACTTACTCACCTCATCTGGGTAGTGGAAGCGCATAAAGGTGGATTCCTTCTTGTAATAATAATAATAACACCCATGAGTGTTGCTTGTAGCCAAGCCCATGATATCAGAAATCATAGGAACAAATAGGCAATCTTTTCAATTGGAAGCAATATGGTCCAAAAAGCCCTCTTTGCCTATTTCTTCTTATAATTTCTCTTTTCTATGTATATGTACACACATCTAAATGCATACATACATATTTTGCTTTATGTGCACTCATGTCTATACATACATGAGTGCATATGAAGCAAAACAAGCAATATACACAAAAAATACAAAAACTTACCTTAATGAGGACTGTGCAAAAGTGCGGTGCATTTTTCAACTGATAAAACAGTTCAAGCGCATGTAGCAGGTCCGCTATGAGCTACACGCGACTGAAGTTTGGCGCAGAACTATGCGCATCAAACAATTGCCCGTTTGGCGCAGCACTATGCGCATCAAACAACTGAGTTTTAACAAGACAATTGTGCTGCTTTTTAGCCTTAAAAAAATTCAGAGGAAGGAACAGCTTAAAAACAATCACAATTGTCTTTTTAAACCTTGTCCTGGGAGATTGGAAAGGAGATCACATAACAAACCCCCAAAAAACAAACACCATCTTAAGAAACAACTTTATTCAAAAGAAACATT
>NC_092859.1:64981392-64993651 GCF_032062135.1 Pyxicephalus adspersus
GGAATAAGCAGGTTGGGAGTTTATATCCCCAGCCTAATTTCCAGGATGCATTTCAGGTGAGACAGTTACACTAGATCATACCCAGGCCTCTTTAGCTCCCCCACCTGGCCAAGAAGCTCATTGTCATTAAGCCTGGTACTTCAACCCCACCTTCAGGTCAAAAGGAAAACTGACTAAACACAAAAATACTCTGTGTATAACATGTATCTAGGGCAAATGTACCCGTCATCCTGGACGAAACTCTGTGATTTATTTAGCCGGCTGTTACACCCTGTATAGAATATACTGATTAAATGTACCCTGATGAAAAAATCAGGAAATAATCATAAATTATGTATACTGTACTGGCACTCTTTCATGTTTTGAAAATTGTTATTCTGCAATGATATGTTTATTGCATATAAGATAATATAAACTCTTTTCTAGGGTACCGCCTAAATAAATAAGGGTTAGTTCAACTCTAGGTAACATGATGTGTAAGCTTAATAGAGGAAATGTGCAGCTTCTAGATTGGAATACATCAAGTGGACTTTGCATTTTTTCCATCTAGTGTTTCTGGGTATAACATTTTCACTGCATTATGTCTCCAATAAGCACTTTCATGTGTGCATATTTTTGTATACCTGCATATGGGCAAGGGTAAGGGCTCTTAAATTTGTTTTGTCTTTTGTTTAGTTTTTTTGCCTTTTATTTTTTGTTTAATGGTACTGTTTTTTGTAAATTAATTTTTTTTCTGTTTGGTATTATTACAAAAACTTTTACAGCCAGTGATTCCTATATAATAGCTTTAAGTTGATTAAAGACAGAAAAAAAGTACTGGCCACTCTAGCGTAATACACGTGGAATCTTTATGTTTAGAAATGCTCATTTTTTTAAAAACTACAAAATTAACATTGTTAACATTAAGACCCAATGTACTTACGTTTGAATTTAAGAGCTGATATGTGTTATTGGTACATTTTGCAACAAAAACAAACAAAAGGGTAATGTTATGATCTTTATATGGCAGATATAGTCAAGGAATTTGGGAAATTCCCAAATTAGTGTTGTTGTTAGAATTCAGGTCATCCTAATGTTCGACCCGAATATGACTGTTCGAATTCGACCCTCCCACAATGCCTAGGGACCTCCCCCATGATGCCTAGGGCCCTCCAATAACAGCAGGGATGCCCCCCTCCATTATTGTTGTGGCAGGCAGCTGATTGGCTGTCTGTCATTGCATGCCACACAGGCAGCCATTGGCCTATATAGCCAGTCAGTCAGCCAACATTTACCTCTCCTGACAGAGATTTGCTGATAGCATCACAACCTTTCTGTGCTGCTTGGCTTGCTTTCTTTGTCAAAGTGAAAAAAGTGCTTTATTTTGGTAGACTGTGTCACACTCACACTATTAGTCAGATAGATTGTTGGATTGTACTGTATTTGTGCAGTCCTGAAATCTACTGTACTCAGATAGGTAGAGTGTTTCACTGTTTGATAGATAGATAGCTAGATAGATAGATAGATAGATAGATAGATAGATACATAGATACATAGATATACAGATAGATACATTGATAGATAGATAGATAGAAAGCTAGAAAGATAGATAGATAGATAAATAGTCAGTCAGTGTGTTACATACACGCAGCCAGAGGCAGGGTCCCCTCTCTGACTGCGTGCACAGTATCACACTTGTACTGAGAGACAGACACACAGACGCAGTGTATACTGCAGTATATAGTTTGTATACTGTGCTGCATATTACAAGCCTCACCACTGAAGCAAAGTGCTGCATACAACACACACAGCGAACTTACATTTTTTGTGTCAACCCCCCCAATAAAAAAATCCACCTACTGTACAAATTTACATATACATATAGCAAATTAGCTACAAAGTATTTTGCAGGGTGTCAAGCCACAAAAAAAATTTCTACAATGTCTGGCCAAAGAGGAAAGGGCAGCTTTGGCAGGGGTGGCAAGCAAAGCAGTATGAGTTTGTTTTTAGCTGCAGACCCAAGAACAAGAAGCGCTCCTGTTGGTGGTGGGCGTCCATTATTGCCACACCATGAACAAGACGTAGTGGAGTACATGACCCAGCCTTGGTCAAGTGATTGTACCCCCTCTTCATCCCAGTCCCAGACACAGGCCTTACAGGTGTCCCAAACAGTCCATGATACACCTGTTCCTCCTAGTTCTTCATCAGCGGCTGGAAAGTCTCGTGTACGGCAGTACGTAGAGGAGTCCCACCGAGGGGTTGGAGAGGCGGAGCTACAAGCATTCCTTCAAGATGCTCAGTTGTTTCAGTCATCTGACGAAGAGAGTCAGTTCACAGGCTTTCCCCCCAGTTACTTTTCACCAGAACACTCTGAGCCAGACGAGCCAATTCAAACTGGCTCCAAAAGGCCGCTGCTTCCTTTCGACACAGATAGGGAAACTGTCTCTTCTGATGATGATGATGATGATGATGTCCTTGATCTGTCATGGGGCGAACAAGGAGATCATCATAGGCAGGAAGAAGAGGAGGAGGAGGAGGAGGAAGAAGAGGAGGAGGTTGCAGAGCGCTCTCAAAGGGGGATAGGGAGGAAGAGGGTAAAAGCTGCCCACCCTCTGCATTCTTCAAGTACCAGTGAGGCAAGTCATAGAAGTAAATTGTTGGAAGCTGTCACCAACACCGCTTTGCCTCAACAACCACCGACCGCCACCACGAGCACCAGCTTCAGAGGACTTTTCGGCCTAGTTAGATGTTCGCCAGTATGGGCATTTTTTACACTATGGTCATCTGTAAACTGTGTGCTCAGCACTTGAAACGAGGCAAAAACCCAAACAAACTTGGAACAAGTTGCATGAGCACTCTTTTAAAAAGCCACCACCCAGTAACCTGGCGGGAACACCTGGTCAAAGCACAAAGCTCTGTGCAACTACCTCCGCCCAAGAAGCAAGCTCAAACTGCTTGATCTTCCTCCACTGCCTTTCCTCCTTCTGCCACCAAAGTTACCCGTGCTACTGCCAGCAATTTGAGTGTGGCATGTAGCCGAGCATTACCTTTTTCAGGCTCCACCAGCGGTGAGCAGGAGCTCCAACGCAGATCGGCTGCTGTTTGTCGCATTGCTAGCAGTCAGGACCAGGCATCATTGCCATCTCCCACAACTTCTACTAAAGCTAATCAATACGGCAATTGCACAGCTGATTGCGTTAGAGCTCCTCCCTTACCAGCTGGTGGACTCCAATGCATTCTGCTACGCATTCCTCGGCGCGAACCCACAGTACGTTACGCCTAAGCGACAGTATTTTGCAGAAAAATGTCTTCCTGCTTTGCATGATCACATGCAGAGCAATGTGTCCCTGGCCCTGCAGCACTCAGTTTCTGGCAAGGTGCACCTGACAACCGACAGTTGGTCGAGCAAGCATGGAGTAGGAAGATATAATTCCTATACAGCTCACTGGGTAACTTTGGTGGCAGCAGGGGAAGATGCAGCTGCAGCAAGGCCTGCATACCTACCTCCGCCCAGAGCACATTGCCATGCAATTTCCTCCTCAACCTTCACTTCCACCTCCTCCTTTGACTCTTCTGCCTCAACCTCTGCCTCCAGGGACACTTTACCGTGGAAACCCAGCACCTTCCATTCGGCAGCATCTGTTCACCACCAGCAACAACCTGCAGTTTGCTATTTCGATGCACAATTCAGACGTTGCCACGCAGTCCTGAGGTTGCAAAGCCTGGGTTCCCTCAGCCACATGGGCGCAGCAATTCTAAGTGCCTTGCGGGAGCAGGAGGACATATGGCTAACTCCTAACAGACTTCAGCCAGGCAAGGTCATGTGTGACAACGGGGCCAATCTGCTGGCAGCCCTGTGTTGTGAGAAACTCACACACGTACCTTGCCTGGCTCACGTCATGAACCTGATAGTTCAGCGCTTCCTTATGAATTACCCAGGCCTTCAGCCGCTGTTATTGAAGGCCAGAAAGTTGTCAGCGCATTTCCGCCGGTCGTACAGAGCCAGTGCCAGATTTGTAGATTTACAGCGAAATCTCAACCTGCCAGTGCACCGGTTAATTTGTGATATGGCCACACATTGGAATTCCAGCTTTTACATGCTGCACCGGCTGGCTGAACAACAGAAAGCGGTGGTGGATTACGTGGCAGAGTCTGTTCGTTTCAGAAGTAGAACTACACTACCATTCTTCAGCCCTGCGGAGTGTCTGCAAATTGAGGACTTGTGCACTGTATTGTCCCCTTTTGAAGAGGCCACCAGGATCATCAGCAAGGATCAGGCCTGTGTCAGTGACACCATCCCCATCATATGCCTGCTGAAACAGATGATGGTGGATCTCGGACACGACACAGAGCGGACGCTGTATCAAGAGTTGACGTTTCAAACATCATCTCGGAAATGTGTGCCTACTAGGCATAGTGCACCACAAATCCAGGAAGAGGAGGAGGTGGAAGAGGATGAGGAGGACATTGCAGGCATGGGAGAAAGGGGCAGAGGAGTATATTGAGGGTACATGGCATCCATCCACCCAAACACAAGGCGGTATGTTTTGTGGATGGCAAAACCAGGCAGAGGAGGAGGATGACCCTGTGCTGCTGTTCGACCCACAGGAGTGTGGGTCCAGAATTAGCTGTGGGTAGTTGGAGCCACATGACAGCCTTCATGCAGGAGTGCATAGCCAAAGATCCACGTATACAACACATAAAAACAAAGACTGACGACCATTGGATTGCTACATTATTGGATCCACATTACAAGCCTGAGATACAACAACTGATCTTGCCCCAATACAGGGAACCTAAAATGCAACACTACCAAGAAGTGCTTGTAAGGGACTTGTGCTCAGCCTTTCAGACTGCCTGCAGAAGCAGCAGCAGCAGCAGCAGGGATCCCTATGGCAGTTCCACCAGCCATGGGAGCCAAACAACTGCTTTAAGCAGCATGGGTGGCAGCAGCAGTAGAGGTTGTCTAATCCAAACTATGCAGGCTTTTTTTCAGCGGAAGCAATCTGCCAGTCATGCAGCAATTGCCAATGACACTCAGCAGCGGTACTCAGTTATGGTGCAGGAATACCTGAGCTCTGCATTGGACATCTGCAACCTGCAAAGCCAGGACCCACTGGGCTACTGGGTATCCATGCTTAAACAGTGGCTGGAGCTGGCAGAACATGCCATTCAGATCCTTGCTTGCCCAGACGCAAGTGTGTTATCTGAAAGAGCGTTCAGTGCAGCTGGGGGCATACTGAGTGACTAACGGATTCAGCTCTCCTCAGAAAATGTCGACCGACTCACTTTTATTAAAATGAATAAGGTTTGGATCGGCAATGACTTCAACACCCCCTCTGCATAGTGTACTGATTAGTCGTCAACTGCTGCACGGACATTTTGATGGGTAGAGCACGTTCACAGCCTTTCGGCATCTCCTTCTACTCCTCCCCCTAGTGGCCCTCTACCTCTACACTGTCTCTGAGGTCTATAACTTGCAATCGAGCTGTGTAACTAGATAATTTTTTTTACCGAGCACCTCCCTCAGGGCCCTCTGCCTCTATCTACTTTGAGGCCTATATCACATGTAATGGAGCTGTGTGATTCATAATTAAATATTTGTATTTTTAGTAGAGAAATCCATACATTTTTCTGCCCTTTTGGATAGACAGCATGTGGTATCAAAATAAATATCTGTATTTTTTTTACAGAAATACAGAACATTTTCTGTTTATTTTGATAGACAGCATGTGGTATCAAAAATAAATATCTTTTTTTTTTTTTACAGAAATAAAGAAGTTTTTATGGGTTTTTTTTATAGATAGCAAGTAGGATCAGAATGAAATATCTGTATTTTTTTACAAAAATACAGACATTTTTCTGTTTATTTTCATAGATAGCAAGTGGTATTAGAAATAAATATCTGTATTTTTTTACAGAAATACAGAATTTTTTTTGTTTATTTTGATAGATAGCTAGTGGTATCAGAATTAAATATCTGTATTTTTTTTACAGAAATACAGACATTTTTAAAATAAAAATTTAAAATAAAATTTTTTCTTAAATTAATTTATTTGTATGTGTTTTTATTTTAACTTGTTAATTTTGTACTTTTTACAGGTTATCCGACAATGACATTATGAATCATAATGTCATTGTGGGATTCCTGGACCGTGGGAGCTTTGCGGTCACAGCTAATTGAAAGCAGGTGCCTTCAATTAGCTGTAACTGCAGGCAATACAAGGGCAATAGAGGTTGAATGGAGATACTATCTCCATTTATTACCTTTACTGCTCTGTGATTGGCTGAGAAATAGGAAACCCCAATACCAGCTCAGGCATCATCAGGGTTTCCCTTTCTTCAGCCAAGCTGGGAGCAGAGCAATCAGCGGAGCTTTACTATGCTGACAGCTCTTCTCCCCTGATCACTCCCGCAGCGCTAGAGGAGCTGTGACATGTATTCTGTATCTGTAATACATGTCAGAGCTGCTCTAGGGCTGCGGGAGTGATCATGGGAGCAGAGCTGTCAGCATAGTAAAGCTCCGCTGATTGCTCTGCTCCCTGATTGGCTGTGGAAAGGGAAATCCTGATGATGCTTGAGCTGTCATCAGGATTTCCTATTTCTCAGCCAATCACAGAGCACTAGGGATCAATGGGTACAAGTCTCCCTATTCATCTCTAGTGCTGAATGGCTGAGAAATGTAAAACCTCAGCGAGAGCACTAGAGGTGAATGGAGAGGCTTGTCCTCATTTAACACCTAGTGCCCTGCAATCCCTCACTGTCAGGAGGATTTCCAGGGCTCTGTTCATTGCAACCCTGGAAATCCCCCTGTCATTGGGATAACCTGTAAAACAAAAAAAAGTTTAATTACACAAACACACACACATTAATAAAATAATTAACCATTAAAGCCTTGTCCTATTTTTTACTTATATTTTAACCCTTTCAGGGAATGAGTAAGGGAATTTATGTACCCCTGTACTCATTCCCCAGGGTGGGGCGGTGGAGATCTGGAAGTCTCCTTATGTATCCTTTTTTTTGTATCTTTCTACATCTGTTTGGAGGCTGTAGAAGCTCTACACAGTGCTGAAAAAAAAAAAATTTTTACTCCCATTGACTTTAATAGTGTTCGACTTTGACATTTGACCACCCGAATTTTTTTGCTATATTCGAGCGAATACCTGCCGAATCGAATAGTGAGCTATTCGACCAACACTAGTAAGTGGTATCAGAACGAAACATTTTTTTTTTACAGAAATACAGAAATTGTTCCCTTTATTTTGATAGATAGCAAGTGGTATCAGAATGAAATATCTGCATTTTTTTACAGAAATACAGAAACTTTTCTGTTTATTTTGATAGAAGGCAAGTGGTATCAGAATGAAATATCTGTATTTTTTTTCCAGAAATACAGAAATTTTTCTATTCATTTTGATAGATAGCAAGTGGTATCAGAAAAAAATATCTGTATTTGTTTTTTACAGAAATACAGAAAAAAATCTGTTTAATTTGATAGATAGCAAGTGGTATCAGAATGAAATACTTTTTTTTTACAGAAATACAGAAATATTTATGTTTATTTTGATAGACAGAAAGTGGTATCAGACTGAAATATCTGTATTTTTTTTTACAGAAGTACAGAAAATTTTCTGTTTATTTTGAAAGATAGCAAGTGCTATCAGAATGAAATATCTGTATTTTTTTTTACAGAAATACACAAATGTTTCTGTTTATGTTGATAGAAAGCAAGTGGTATGAGAATGAAATATCTGTATTTTTTTACAGAAATACAGAGATTTTTCTGTTTATTTTCATAGATAGCTAGTGGTAACAGAATTAAATATCTGTATTTTTTTGTACAGAAATACAGAAATTTTTCTATTTATTTTGATAGATAGCAATTGGTATCAGAATTAAATATCTGTATTTGTTTTAGGGAAATAAAGAACATTTCTGGCTTTTTGGATGGCAAGTTATCAGAATGAAATATCTGTATTTTTGGAGTGAAAAACTGATATTTTTATGACTTTTTTGATAGATTGCAAGTGGTATCAGAATTAAATAACTGCATTTTTTTGTGGGATTACAGAAAATATTCTGTGTTTTTTGATAGATTGCCATAGATATCATAAATTAAAGATCTGTTTTTTTGAGAGAAATACAAGTTTTTATAGCTTTTTTTTATTGCAAGTGGTAAAATGAAATATCTCTATTTTTTTTTACAGAGAAACTACAGAACTACAGAACAGAACTACAGACATTTTTCTGGATTTTTAGATAGATAGCAAGTGGTATCATAATGAAATATGTGTATTTTTTTTAGAGAAATACGGACATTTCTTCTGTCTTTTTTGATAGCAAATGGGATCAAAATGAAATTTCTTTATTTTTTTGGAGATAAATACTAGACAGTTTATGGCTTTTTTGATAGATTGGAAGTGGTATCAGAAATAAATATCTATATTTCTTTTTACGGAAATGCAGAAATTTTTCTGGATTTTTTGATTGATAGCAAATAGGATCAGAATGAAATATCTGTAATTTTTTTTTTCAGAAATACAGAAATTTTTCTGTTCATTTTGATAGATTGCAAGAGTTATCATAATTAAATATCTTTATTTTTTGGAGTGAAATACAGAAAGTTTTATGGCTTTTCTGATGGATGGCAAGTGGTATCAGAATGAAATATGTATATTTTTGTAGAAAAATATAGAAATGTTTCTGGTTTTTTTTATAGAAAGTTATCAGAATGAAATATCTGTTTTTCTTACAGAAATACCAACATTTTTCTTTTTTTTATTAGCTTTCAAGTGGTATCATAATTAAATCTTTTTGAAGAGAAATACAGATTTTATGGCTTTTATAATAGATAGCAAGTGGTATCAGAATGAAATATCTGTATTTTTTTACAGAAATAAAGACGTTTTCTGGATTTTTTGATAGATAGCAAGTGGTATCAGAATGAAATATCGGTATTTTTTGGAGAGAAAAAGATGTTTTTATGACTTTTTTGATAGCACGTGGTATCAGAATTAAATATCTGCATTTTTTTTACCGGATTACAGAAATTTTTCTGTTTATTTTGATAGATTGCAAGAGTTATCATAATTAAATATCTGCATTTTTTGTAGAGAAATACAGAAATTTTTATGGCTTTTCTGATGGATAGCAAGTGGTATCAGAATGAAATATCTTTTTTTTTCAGATATACAGACATTTTATGGCTTTTTTGATAAATAGCAAGTGGTATGAGAATGAAATATATGAATTTTTTTTACAGAAATATGGACATTTTTCTTTTCTTTATAGATTGCAAGAGATATCATAATAAAATATTTTTGGAGAGAAATACAGATTTTTATGTTTTTTTTGATAGATAACAAGTGGTATCAGAATGAAATATTTGTATATTTTTTAGAGAAAAACAGACATTTCTTCTGTCTTTTTTGATAGCAAATGGGATCAGAATGAAAATTCTTTATTTTGTGGAGATAAATACTGGAAATTTTATGGCTTTTTTGATAGATAGCAAGTGGTATCAGAAGTAAATATCTGTATTTTTTTTTATGGAAATACAGAAATTTTTCTTGATTTTTTGATAGATAGCAAATAGTATCAGAATGAAATATCTGTAATTTATTTTCAGAAATACAGAATTTTTTTCTGTTTATTTTGATAGATTGCAAGAATTATCATTATTAAATATCTTTATTTTTTGGAGGGAAATACAGAAAGTTTTATGGCTTTTCTGATGGATGGCAAGTGGTATCAGAATGAAGTATGTGTATTTTTGTAGAGAAATACAGAATTTTTTCGTTTTTTTTTTTTGATAGAAAGTAACAGAATGAAATATCTGTATTTTTTACAGAAATTCCAATATTTTTCTTTTTTTTAATAGCTTGCAAGAGGTATCATAATTAAAATGTTTTGAGAGAAATACAGACTTTTATGGCTTTTCTGATAGATAGCAAGTGGTATCAGAAGAAATATCTGTATTTTCTTTACAAAAATACAAATTTTTTCTATTTTTATAGATTACAAGAGATATCATAATTAAATTACTGTATTTTTTGGAGAGAAATACAGAAATTTTTATGGGTTTTCTGATAGATAGCAAGTGGTATCAGAATGAAATATCAGTTTTTTTTGGAGAGAAAAACAGATATTTTTATGACTTTTTTGATAGATAGCAAGTGGTATCAGAATTAAATATGTGCATTTTTTTACCGGATTACAGAAATTTTTCTGTTCATTTTGATAGATTGCAAGAGTTATCATATTTAAATATCTTTATTTTTTGGAGAGAAATACAGAAATTTTTATGGCTTTTCTGACGGATAGCAAATGGTATCAGAATTAAATATCCCTTTTTTTTTACGGAAATACAGTCATTTTATGGCTTTTATGATAGATAGCAAGTGGTATCATAATTAAATATCTGTAATTTTTTTGAGAAATACAGAAAGTTTTATGACTTTTCTGATGGATGGCAAGTGGAATCAGAATGAAATATATGTATTTTTTTAGAGAAATACAAACAGTTTTGGCTTTTTTCTGGCTTTTTTGATAGCAAATGGGATCATAATGAAATATCTGTATTTTTTGGAGAAAAATACTAGAAGTTTTATGGCTTTTTTGATAGATAGCAAGTGGTATCAGAAATAAATATCTGTATTTTTTTTTACGGAAATACAGAAATTTTTCTGGATGTTTTGATTGATAGCAAATAGGATTAGAATGAAATATCTGTAATTTTTTTTCAGAAATACAGAAACTTTTCTGTTTATTTTGATAGATTGCAAGAGTTATCATAATTAAATATCTTTATTTTTTGGGGAGAAACAGAAATTTTTATGGCTTTTCTGAAGGATAGCAAGTGGTATCAGAATAAAATATCTGTATTTTTTTTTACGGAAATACAGAAATTTTTCTGAATGTTTTGATAGATAGCAAATAGGATCAGAATGAAATATCTGTAATTTATTTTCAGAAATACAGAAATTTTTTAGTTTATTATCATAGATTGCAAGAGTTATCATTATTAAATATCTTTATTTTTTGGAGAGAAATACAGAAAGTTTTATGGCTTTTCTAAACGATGGCAAATGGTATCAGAATGAAATATGTGTATTTTTGTAAAGAAATACAAAATTTTTTTCTGTTTTTTTTTATAGAAAGTTAGAATGAAATTTCTGTAATTTTTACAGAAAAACCGACATTTTTCTTTTTTTAATAGCTTGCAAAAGGTATTAAAAATATTTTTGGAGAGAAATACAGATTTTTATGGCTTTTTTGATAGATAGCATGTCGTATCAGAATGAAATATATGTATTTTTTTTTACAGAAATACGGACATTTTCTGGATTTTTTGATAGATAGCAAGTTGTATCAGAATGAAATATCTGTATTTTTTTGAGAGAAAAACTGATATTTTCATGACTTTTTTGATAGGTAGCACGTGGTATCAGAATTAAATATCTGCATTTTTTACCGGATTACAGAAAATGTTCTGTTTATTTTGATAGATTGCCAAAGATATCATAAAATAGAGCTCTGTAGTTTTTTAAGAGAAATACAGAAATGTTTATGGCTTTTTTGATTGCAAGTGGTAGAATGAAATATCTCTATTTTTTTTCTGACAGAACTACAGACATTTTTCTGGATTTTTAGATAGATAGCAAGTGGTATTAGAATGAAATATGTGTATATTTTTTAGAGAAATACAGGCATGTCTTCTGTCTTTTTTGATAGAAAATGGGATCAGAATGAAATATCTTTTTTTTTTTGGAGATAAATACTAGAAATTTTATGGATTTTTTGATAGATAGCAAGTGGTATCAGAAATAAATATCTGTATTTTTTTTTTACAGAAATACAGAAATTTTTCTGTTAATTTTGACAGATAGCAAGTTTTATCAGAATGAAATATTTGTTTTTTTTCAGAAATAAAGACATTTTTCTGTTTATTTTGATAGATAGCAAGTGGTATCAGAATGAAATATCTGAATTTTTTTACGGAAATACAGAAATTTTTTTGTTTATTTTGATAGATAGCAACTGGTATCAGAATGAAATATCTGCAATTTTGTTATGGAAATACAGAAATTTTTCTGTTTACTTTGATAGATAGCAAGTGGTACCAGAATGAAATATCTGCATTTTTTTTATATAAATACAGAAATCTTTCTGTTTATTTTGATAGCAAGTGGTATCAGAATGAAATATCTGTTTTTTTTACTGAAATACAGAACGTTTTCTCTTTATTTTGATAGCAAGTGGTATCAGAATGAAATATCTG
>NC_092859.1:64993776-64996149 GCF_032062135.1 Pyxicephalus adspersus
AGGGGAATATGAACGGCACATGAGTGATCAGAAGGGGACAATCAATGGACCATGAGTGATCATGAGTGACTTTCAACAATAAATGTGTACTGTAGTCTTCATGGAAAAATAAGACATCCCCTGAAAATATGCCCTAGGGCATATTTTGGCATTTCAAAAAATATAAGACAGTGCCTTATAATTGGGGAAACGGTACTTGTAAAACAAACAAAAAAAAAAATTTCTTTACAAAACCATTAGACCCCTCCATATGCATTGGACCATATTAACAACAATACAAATTTATTTTGGAGAGTACATGAAATTTTTGCATACACAAATCCTTTGCCTTTCTTTTAGAGACAGGGCTTTAGGGGTGCAACTTTTCTGTTGCATTATTCCTGCCTTATAAGAGGGGTGCTGGCCCTGTAGATGCCTGCCCCACACATTACCCTTTGGCAAGTCACAAGGAGTGTGGGAGCATAATGATCCCAGTGAAAAAAGATAAAGATTTTTCTTGTATATACAAAATTTACATTTTACTTACATACTGCATTACTGACTACTGTCCTATGCACTCTAAATTATATGCATCTGACCTCTGCAGTCTGCACTACTTACTACTGACCTCTGCACCCTGTATTTATTACTCTTGACCTCTGCCTTTTTCATCTCTTACACTTGGCGTCTGCACTCTGAATTACATACTTCTGACTCCTGCATTGTGCATTACTACTGACCTCTGTGCTCTATGGTAAATACGATGAAACATTACACTCTGCATTGCATATTGTTTATCTCTGAACTCTACACTTTGCATTACATAGTACAAACTTAAACCAACACAAGGACGCACCCAAGCACACTGTGTTAACAGAGGCTTATAGCGGGCAATGGTGTACAGGACAGGCTCTCCTTAAATGGCCAGAGTGACCAATGACCTTGCGCCACCTGGCGCCGTCTGATAGGAGACTAACTGAATCCCCTGCGGCCGACTGGCCGCAGGGAATTCAAACTAACTATAGTTTGAACCACGTCCGAAGGGATGCAAGGGATGCCCCCTGGCTGAACAGTAGTTTGACCAGGACGGATCCCTCCGCCTGCTGAGAGAGACAAGCTGCGAGCAGAGCAGCAGCCTCGGCCATGCTGCCTGCTACAGCGGCGTCTCCCTCTGTGGCTGGGATCCCCAGGGACACCGCGGGCTCGCAGGACGGGTAAGTTCCTTACAGTATCTATCCTAAAACCCACAAAAAATCAGTATTTCTCTCCAAAAAATAGAGATATTTAATTCTGATCCTATTTTGCTATATATCTTCAAAGCCATAAAAATTACTATATTTCTCTACCAAAAATCTAGATATTTAATTCTGATAGCACCTGGTATCGATCCAAAAGACCATAAAAAATTCCACAGAAAATACAGATCTTTAGTTCTGATCCCACTTTGCTATATATCCCTAAACCATAAAAATGTATGTAATACTCTACAAACAATACAGATACATAATTCTGATAGCACTTGGTAGTTGGTATCTATCCAAAAGGCCATAAAAAATTGTATATTTTTCTCAAAAAAATACATAAATTTTATTCTGATAGCACTTGGTATATATCCTAAAACCCATAAAAATGTATGTTTTTATGTGAAACAAATACAGATATTTAACTGTGATGGCACTTGCTAGATATCCACAAATAATAAAAAATGTATGTATTTCCCCACGTATTCCACCAAGTCTGTTCCCTTTTATGTGGTTTCACTAGATAGTAGGTATGGAAAGTGTGATTTTCATTAATCCATTCATGTCTCAATTAGCTACAGCTTCTACACTGGCCATAGAGGTGATGGCCTCAACCTCCAATGCGGTCCACGCTCCGTCACAGGGCCCACCGCCTCCTACTGCCTGTTAATGCTGACGCCTTCCTAGTACCCAACTCTAGATGCAATATACTAATGCCGTCCACACTTTGTCTCAGAGCCCACCACCTCCTCCTCCTCCTGCTGTAAATGATGCTGCCGCCTGCCCAGTACTCGACTTTAGATGCCAGATACTAATGCCGTCCACACTCCGTCTCAGAGCCCACTGCCTCCTCCTCCTGCTGTAAATGATGCTGCCGTTTGCCCAGTTCCTGATTTTAGATGCCAGATACTAATGCTGTCCACACTCCGTCTTAGAGCCCACCGCCTCCTCCTCCTGTTGTAAATGATGCTGCCACCTGCCCAGTACCCGACTGTAAATGCCAGATACTAATGCCATCCACACTCCGTCTCAGAGCCCACTGCCTCCTCCTCCTGCTGTAAATGATGCTGTCGCCTGCCCAGTAACTGACTTTAGATGCCAGATACTAATGCCGTCCACACTCTGTCTCAGAGCCCACCGCCTCCTCCTCTTC
>NC_092859.1:64997013-65005278 GCF_032062135.1 Pyxicephalus adspersus
CCACACTTTGTTCCAGAGCCCACCACCTCTTCCTCCTGCTGTTACTGCTGCCGCCTGCCCAGTACCCAGTACCCAGCTGTAGATGCCAGTTAACAAAGCTGTCAATGCCGCATTTTAGAAAGTTACAGCTAGCAGATAGGGAAAGGCAGTCCCCTACACAGCAATGTCTCCAGTAGCTAAAGCTTCTACACTGTCCATATAGATGATGGCCTCAAACAATATTGCCGTCCTTGCTCCGTCCCAGGGCTTACTGCCTCCTCCTCCCAGTACCCATCTCTAGATGCCAGTTAACAATGCCATCTACACTACTCAGGGCTCACCGCCTATTCTTCCTGCTATTACTGCTGCTGCCTGCCCACTCTCCAGTAACCAGCTCTAGATGCCAGACTAGACTCAAGCTCAACAGGATTTTCTTTCCCCACTGATTCCGGCAAGCCCCATTTTCTTTCATGTGCTTTCACTCGATAGCAGGCCCTGAGACGGAGTGTGGAAGGCATTAATAACTGGCATCTAGAGCTGGGTGTAGTGCATCTTGATTTACACCCCGAAGTGTGTAATCTAAAATTTGTGATTGAATGTAGAATGCCACGTCTTCTGCTTCGTCCATCGGTACCACGCTTTATCAGACTGAATTTCTGTGTATGTTACCCCGGAACTGGGAAGTGGGACAGCAGTCCCTCTGTATATGTTGGGGGGATTAGATGGGAAACACTGGTATATTTAACGGGAACCGAGAGGTCCTGGATGACCACATTGAGCCATGAAGTTATTGAGCTCAGCAGACGTCCGGAGACTTCTCCACAACATGTATGTGGCCGTCCTGGCAGACGCCATTCAAAGATCCGTCAACAAGGATCTTGTGAAAATACTGCAGAATAATGAGTTTCAGAATGAGAAGCAGCTAAAAAGGGAAGGGTGAGATGTCATTTGCAAACGATATATTTGGGGATCTCTGGGTGAAATGCACAATGCCATAATTTACCGCCAAGTGCCTCATTACAGAACTGACCACCAACTTGTACGGTTCTATTTCCTGAACCGTGGTTCTTCGGGGGAACATAGAGAGCGTGCTGGTCAACTTCCAACATGGACCTCAGCTTGACGTTATCATCATCAACTCATGTATATAGGATGTTATCAGGTGTCATAAGCAATCACTGCAAATGTACAAAACCAACCTGGACCACCTGTTTATTCGGCTCACCGAGGTGCTGAGCCCCAAATGTCTGGTGATATGCAACATGTCCATGTCTGTTGAATTCGATGCTTTTGAAGTGCTAGAGTAGCCAATTCCTAATGTGCGCTGGGACATCATAGAAGAGAATTTCTACAGTGCCACACTGGCAGATTAGCACCAATTGGATGTGATTGACATGCACTTCCACTTCCGCTTCGAGTTGCGCTCCAGGGTTAAAGATGCCACCCACTCGAATCAGCTGGCTCATCGGAAGTATACCTGCATCCTGATGGCTCATATTGATTAAGCCTGGGGCGTGCAGCAGGAACAGCAGGAAGAGGAGGCGGTGGGCTCTGAGACGGAGCATGGACAGCATTGGTAACTGGCATCTAGAGCTGGGTACTAGGCAGGCAGCAGTAACAGCATGAGGAGGAGGCGGTGGGCCCTGAGACGGAGCAAGGAGGGCATTAGAAGTTGAGGCCATCACCTATATGGACAGTGTCGAAGCTGTAGCTATTGGAGACATGAATGGATGAACGAGATTCCAATCTGTTCCTACCTACTATGTAGCGAAACCACATGAAAGGGAACAGGCTTGGGGGAATCAGTGGGGAAAGAAGACCCTGTTATGATTCAGTCTAGTCCGGCATCTAGAGCTGGGTACTGGGCAGTGGGCAGGCGGCAACAGTAAGAGCAGGAGGAGTAACACAGCCATCCACACTACGTCTCAGGGCCCACTGCCACTGTAGGGACAGTGGGAATCTCATTCATCCCAATAGCTATGGCATCTTCTACACTGTCAATAAAGAATGATGGCCTCAAGCTGTAATGCTGTCCTTGCTCAGGGCCCACTGCCTCCTCCTCCTGCTGTTGCTGCTGCCGCCGCCTGCCCTGTGCCCAGCTCTAGATGGCAAATAACAATGCTGCCCACACTCTGTCTCAGGGCATGCCGCCTTCTCCTCATGCTGTTACTGCTGCCTCCTGCCCACTGCCCAGTACCCAGCTCTAGATGCCAGACTAGACTCAAGTGAAACAGGGTTTTCTTTCCCCGCTGATTCTGCCAAGCCCATTCCATTTCATGTGGTTTTGCTACAAAGTAGATAGGGACAGATTGGAATCTCGTTCATCCATTCATGTCTCCAATAGCTACAGCTTCGACACTGTCCATATAGGTGATGGGCTCAACCTCTAATGCCTGCCTTGCTCCTTTTCAGGGCCCACCGCCTCTTCCTCATGCTGTAACTGATGCCACCTGCCCAGTACCCAGCTCTGGATGCCAGTTACCAGTGCTGTTGCCAGTTACCACCTGTCACTTGTAACTTATAACAGAGCTGTATAGCTGGGTAATTTTTTGACTGAAAGACCCCCCTCAGAGACCTCTGCCTGTACTCTGAAGTCTGTGTATGGCTTGTAACGGAGCAGTGAAACCTGGTGGCTAATTTTTGGACCAGAGGAACCCCCTCATGTCTCTCTCTGCCTCTACTCGGAGACCGTATAAAATCCAGCATGTTCCCTTGACCGCCCCATAAAATGGCCTTGCCAGCAAGAGAAAAAAGACTTCCTTATTTTTTTTTTTACTTGTACAGTGTTTGGGAAGAGCTGGGGGAACTTCGACATGTCTTTTTAAATGTATTTATAGGCTTTAGAAGCTCTACACCGTCCCAAAAAATAATCCAAATTTTTCCCCTATTGACTTTAATGGAGTTCGAATTCGACGGTCGATCGCCCGAATATTTATGCATTATTCGACCGAATAGCGGTTGAATCGAATAGTGAGCTATTCGACCAACACTAGTAGTTATTAATAAGGGTGACTTATATCCTTGCTGTTATAATCACTCAGCACTAAATAAAAGCTGTGGTTTTATATTCAATTTATATAAATACACAGTTATTTTAGCTATATCAGAGAGTTTGTAGGAGAGAAGGTTAAAGCACAAATCTGCTATTTACATAACCTATATGCAGTCAGTTTTTTTTCTTACAGTTTATAGGATAGCTTTGCATTTGGTGGTAAGTACTTATGCTAGGAAGTTAGAGAAAATGATTGATGTTGAAGTTATCCATTAACAATCCTCAACAATATGTCATTACAAACACAATGCAGTGACCTTGCTGTAGACACACAACATGCTGCTGTATTATTTTTCTTTTCTTTGTGCCGTCCTCACTGATGACATTAAAATTCATCATTGCATATTTGCCTGCTCCTGTATCCAAACAACAGTTGTTTTTCCATTGGCTTGTCCAAAATATGTGATTGTGATTAAGGAAACAAGGAGGAATTGCATCACTGTTGACGTGAACTGGGAATGTATAATATATGTGAAAGGTGGATAGAGTTGAAAATGTTGGTTTATGCTTTTGAAAATAGGGTATTGTATCTACAATAAGTTTATATGGATTATAATATTTGTAAATTATTGGAGCAGATACTCAAGGTCCATGACTGAACCTTATAAAAGGCATATACATGAGAATAAAGCCAAAACGCCAAGTTCTGTATAGCCTTTCCACCTCTTCATTTTTTATAGCCACCAGTGGGTAGACACAGACATAGAATGTATTCTGTGTTACTAAAGAGATGAGAGAAATGTCATGCCTACTAGATTGTAAGCTCTTCGGGGCAGGGTCCTCTCCTCCTGTATCACTGTCTGTATTAGTCTGTCATTTGCAATCCCTATTTAATGTACAGAGCTGCGTAATATGTTGGCGCTATATAAATCCTGTTTAATAATAATAAATAATAATAATAATGCCTGACTTCTTCCTTCATGATGTCTTATCTCAGGTACCCCTTAAGTTGACTTTCCTACCATCCCAGGTTTAATCTGTTCTTTGAATTTTCTTCTAGAGAGAGCAGAAGCAGCAGCAAGAAACAGGTAGGAAGGTGGTAATATACCAATGCATTACATTAGGAAAATACTTTTTTTATTAAATTATTTTTACCAATAGGGATGAGCGAGTGAGATTTGTAAGTTCGATCTTGTTGCGAACTACTGAACATTTAAGCGAGAACGGCCTTGTGATTCACAATGAGATCGTGTTCTTGCTGAACAAACGAGGAAAAATGCATAGGGTGGGAACGGCGACTATTTCCGTCGGGAATGGCGCGGCTGGGAGCGAATCATTTGCTCCCAGAATGCACAGCAAGGCCCAGCAGCCCAATCAGGAGAGATCTGAGCACAGGCATATATACAGGGAATGGGGGAGGGGTTAGTCACTCCATCTTGTGTTCAGTGTGAAGGAAAGAAGCAGGGAGAGAAGTGCATTGCGACAGGGACAGGTTAGGAGCCTTCTGTATATCTGGAAATATAAAGATTTTGCAGTGTTTGATGCTACCTCTTGCTATCTAGGAAGAAAGGCAGAAACATTTCTGTCCTACTCTTAGAAAAACACAGATATTTCATTTTGATAGCACTTGCAATCTATCAAAAAAAGCCAGAAAAATTTCTGTATTTCTCTAAAAAAAATACAGATATTTCATTCTGATCCCACTTGCAATCTATCAAAAAAGCCAAAAAAAATTCTATATCATTCTTAAAAAAATACAGAAATTTCATTCTGATCCCACTTGCTATCTATCAAAAAAGCCAGAAAAAATTCTGTATAACTCTAAAAAAAAACAGATATTTCATTCTGATACCACTTGCTATAAAAAAAGCCAGAAAAATGTCTGTATTTCTCTAAAAAAAAAAATACAGATATTTCATTCTACCACTTGCTATCTATCAAATAAGCCAGAAACATTTCTGTATCACTCTCAAAAAATACAGATATTTCATTCTGATCCCACTTTCAACCTATCAAAAAAGCCAAAAAAAATCTATATTATTCTTAAAAAAATACAGATATTTCATTCTGATCCCACTTGCTATCTATCAAAAAAGCCAGAAAAAAATCTGTATTACTCTCAAAAAAATACAGATATGTCTTTCTGATCCCACTTGCTATCAAAAAAGCCAGAAACATTTCTGTATTTCTCTCCAAAAAATACAAATATTTCATTCTGATTCCACTTGGTATCTATCAAAAAAGCCAGAAAAATTTCTGTTACTCTCAAAAAAATACAGATACTTCATTGTTTGATACCTCGTGCAATTTAGAAGAGAAGACCGTTTGGTACAGGTGCATTTTTGCTCCAATAAGTAAAAGATGAGCAGTAGACGCAGGGGAAGACGTGGTGTTGGGCAACCTGCCGGATCTGGCAGGAGACAGACAGCCTGAGGATCTGAAAGTGCGAATTTCAGAGCAGATTTGGTACCCTTGGAGAGTGTGGTCAGCACTTGCTGGGTTAGGGTTCTGGATCAGTGGCTGCATTTGCAGATGTTGGCATAGATGAAAATAAGGATGATGATGACCCTGATGTCACCTGGGAACCACCGGTGCATGTAAGGGCTAACAGCTGTTCCTAAACAGACGTAGAGGAAAGGCAGCAGCAGCAGCAAAAGACTGGGGATGGAAGGGGCCGCCAATCTGCCTCATGTGAGTCCCAAAGAAGAGACAGAGGATTGGGCACAAGCAGGGGAACAGTCAGTGATGATGTGACTGTGGGGGAGGTGGAGCTGGAGCAGATGCAGGGCACCCAGCAGATGCAGGGGCAGGCAAAGAGAAAGAGCAGCAGAGTGGTTGCACGCACCTCTCCAGTGTGGTCCTTTTTCACACTGAAAGACGATGACGGGTGCGTAGCAATCTGCGTCCTCTGCCACGGGCACATCCGCAGAGGACAGGCCGGATCACATTTGGGTACAACATCCCTGCTTTCCCACATGCGCAAAAACCACATACCAAAATGGGTGGAGTACTTGCATTCTCTTGTAGGAGATGCAACCACGTCATCTTCTCTTCTTCCACCTACATTGACTCCTTCTCCACCTCCAACTGTCATTGCTACTACATCCAAGGAGGTTGGTGCCAGCCAGACTTCTATCGGCGAGGAAGTATCAGCTTCTGCAGGCAGGTTTTCTGGCGTCAGACGATGTTTGTCGTTGCAAGATGGGTACTCCAGTGACCCCTTCAGCTCCCCTAGCTCCCAGTCCCTTCAGCACACTCTACCAGAGTTCTGCGCATGGCATCAGGCTATAGGCCCAACCAACAAAAGAGTAATAGAACTCAATTCGCGTCTAGCCAAACTATTGGCCTTGCAGCTACTGCCGTACTGCATTGTGGAGTCTGCGCCCTTCTGTGACCTGATGGCCTGTGCCGAGCGGCGGTGGAATAAACCAAGCAGGCATTACTTCTCCCGCAGAGCTGTACCCAGTTTACATGCACATGTAATGGGTATCTCTCCCATGTATTGGCCTTCCGGCGTCTAACCAAATCCACGTCACCATGGACAGCTGGACAACCAGGCAACCAGTGGGACGCTACCTGTCCTTCACCACTTACTGGGTGGCCTTGCATAGCTCAGTGGGGGGTAGCCTCCTTGTTTTTTCCTTCTACCGACAACCCCTCTCTTTTCGACATTCCTCCTGAAATGCCAGCAGCAGAGGACTCTGTGGTTAAGCGGGCACAACTCTACGGCTCCCTCAAGCACACCCATTGCAAGGCAGTGCTGAAACTGGTGTCCTTGCAGGAGAAAAGTCACACCGCCAGAGAACTCTTGTTCGCTTTGCCTAGAGAGGTTGAGGCTTGGCTGACGCCCTCCCCGAGATGCTGTGCAAGGTACTGGCCCCCTTTGAGCAGGCCACAAACATTGTGAGTCGGAAGCGGTCAGGCTGGAACGATGTCATACCCATACCCAGGGGAAGAAATGGGGGAAGAGGATGGGGGTTACATTTCATAGCCCAGTTTCAAGAGGAGGAGGAGGAAGATGATTATGATGATGATGATGAGGGAGACCATGTTGGGGCTGCTGGACAGGACTCGTCCAACACGCATTTGTGCTGTCACGCCCCAGACATTGTGCGGGCGATGTAACAACAGGAACTGCTGCAGCTTGAAGAGGAGGAGGTGGGTGATGAGGAGGAAGATGTTTTGGCGCCTACTAAGGGACAGGAGGAGGATGAGCCCGAGGAACCAATCTTTCATATGTGTGTCTGCAAGTTGTGATGCCTACGGAGGGACCCCCGCATATGCAGCATCAAAAACCAGGATGATAACTGGCTGGCCACCCCTTTTGGATCACAGCTACAAAAACAAAATGTCACAGTTTCTACCCAACACGGTGCAAGGGAAGGAAAAGATGACACCGCCTCCACCGTGTGTTGTAGCAGCGGCAGCAGCAGCACCAGCAGTAGAGGCAGAAGGCCGCACACATCCAAAAGTGTAGGCCAAGGCAGGGGGGATTTTCTGGATGCCTGGCAAAACCTGATGCGGCCACCTCAAACAAGTGAAGTGCAGGAGCATAACCATTGAAAACTGAAGTGCATGGTGCACAAATACGTTGGCTCTTTTCTGGCTGGTTGTGGTGTTGACGATAGCAGTTATGAGGAGGATGCCTGTCCTAACAGTACTAGTGACGCCATTAATTTTTGGGTCAACAGGCTTGAAATCTGCCTGCAGTTGGCACAGTATGCCATCAAGCTTCTTTCATGCCCGGTATTCCCGTGTTCTGTCTGAGAGAATCTTCAATGCTGCTGGTGGAGAGGTCACGGACATCCGATCACGACTGTCGCCAGTAAATGCCAAAACAGGTCGTTTTGAAAATGAACAAAAGGGGGGGTTACTAACAACTATCATATCCCCACTGCAGATGTCACTGATTGACTGACACAAGGACTCACTGGTCCACCAAGATGCCCTGTGAACCCAGACAGTGTCATGCCTGCTATTGTGCCAGCTAGCAATTTACATTTCTGCTGCTTCCGGGAGGCCAAAAAACTGCAGATGAAAAACCCCAGTACTGCCACACTGATAAGTACCATTGCTTTTGCGAAATTTTTCAGCTAAGTATTGTAAGATTGAGGGTTGGCATTCATGTCATCCACTTCATGATGCAAAATAGCAATATCATCTACCTTCCTAATGCTTCCGGTACCACAGACCACAGCAACAGTGCTTGCGCACAAAACATCTTGGTCCAGCCATTCTACGTTTAATTACAAATTTCATATATTTGCATTAAACACTTCGGGGGGGGGGGGGGG